>NC_057800.1:560032400-560032933 GCF_018294505.1 Triticum aestivum | reverse complement strand
GGAGCAGGGGCACGGGGCGTGGGATGGTCGAGGGAGCGGGGCGAGGGGGCCATGAGCAGGAGCGGGCAGAGCACCGTCTCGGTCGCGGGCGTCCGGCAGCGATGGCCGTGGGCGCGGGCGGGTGCGCACGGGCGCGTGCAGGGGGTGCCGGTCCAGTCGCGGTGCGGGGAGAAGGTCGCGGTCGTGGGCGCGCGGTATGGGGTCATCCGGAGCGCGTGGTGAGCGCGTGCGGAAGGAGGAAGAGCAGCAAGACCGGGGCACGCGGTGCGCGGCACCGTGGTTCGAGCACGCGGGCGGGAGGAGGAGAGGACGGTGCCTCACCGACATTGCAGAGACGAGGGTCGGCGAGGCTCGGTGGAGCCTTTGGGGAGGAGGACGGGGATGCGAGGTCCGGCGAGGAGTCGAGGAGGACGGAGACGACGGCGAGCGGCGACGACGCGATGTCGGGGCTTGGGGCGCCGCAGGGGGGGGAGACGGAAGGCGGGCCGGTGTGGTGGCTCCGGCGACAGGAGGCCTTCGGACGGCGGCACGGC
>NC_057800.1:560025772-560032325 GCF_018294505.1 Triticum aestivum | reverse complement strand
GGTCCCGATCCAGATCGGATCGGGAGAGGGGGAGTGGGAGCGAGTGGATAGGGTTCGGGTGGGGGTGAGAGGATAAGGGAGGAGTGGGGGTCGGCTGGGCCGTGCGGGTGGGCCAGTTGGGCTGGCCTGGCTGTCAGCTGGGCCGGTTGGCCCAGTGGGGGCCCCTTTTCTTTTCTTTTGTTTTTGCTTTTATTAATTTTACCTTTTCTGTTTTAGTTTTGTTTCCTATTATTTTAGTTTTATTAAAATACACACGTAGCATCTAATTTAGTATTTCAACTTAGTCCATAGTCACAAAAAGTCTAATCCTCAAATAAATTAGTTTGACATTTTATTAATTACAAAAGGTATTTAAATAATTGTTTTCACTATTGTTTTAATTGTTTTAGGGCCTTTAAACATTTTATCAAAGTTTGGTTTCTCCACCATAATTACCTATGTATTATTTGGTTCACACCGAACATTTAAATCTTAATATTTGAAAACTTTTATTGTTTGCTCGATTTTGAATTTGAAATTCGAACTAGGTTCCGAACTAACGCGAGTTTATCCACAGTAACCGAGGTGACGTGGCATCATTAGTGGGGATTACTGTAGCTTAATTACCCGGGCGTCACAATTCTCCTCCACTACAAGAAATCTCGTCCCGAGATTTAAGAGGGGAGTAAGGGGAAAGTTCTGGCTACGATATTCTAACGGATCTTCTCGAAGAAGTTAATTCCTTTCGTTGATGTCTTCAATCCTTTATTCCGATGCATCATGATAAACTTGTCATCATTTTTTCGGGAGCTCCATCGTACTTACGAAAAGATAAGGGGCAGCTCACTACGACATAATGCTTTTGAGGGAAACAATCTGGGGTTAATCCATGAATTAGTATAAGATTATCTCTCGAGTTGAACATATGAAATACCTCGAGAGTAAGGTATGAAGGTACCATAATAGGCTCCAAGCGGATAGATAGTTGCTCGAAGCCTGAACCAGAGTGAGAAAGGGGTTCAGAGTAGCGAGAGTAAGTATTGCGTCTGATACCAGAATAGACCACTAGGACAGTGGCCCGTGGATTACATACGAGTCCACGCGCGAGGAATAACTTTGGGAATAGGGGGTGTACAGGACAGTCAGGTTTCGATCCTGTGGAACTGTGGGTTATGGGCCCACCATGTGGTTTTTTTTAATAGGAGCAGTGACATTTTTCACGGTCATGATAGCAAGGCATGTCAGAGAGTACCAAGTCAGTTATGTCGGCATCAACGTTGGTACCAAGGGCGAGGGACGAAGAGAACCACTTTCCTGCTCGTTGAACGAGGCGGACCAATAGGCAAGGTTCTCGTCCATCGGTGGCTACCGGAATGTCATCAACAATAGTAACAGGGTCTTACTGACAGAATTGCACACCGAGGAGTTTACATAAGCAGTAGAATATTGCTGCTTAGATCATATAGATCACAAGAAAGGTTCAAACAACCAATGGAAAGTAAAATATGATTATCATATTAAACAGAACAATGGAAAGGAAAATGTGTCTAAACACATATTTCAGGGACATATCCTTCCCAAGGACAAGCAGAGCCTGATATCCGTGGCAGGATATAATGTAGACAACTCTTTAGGTTAGGGGGGAGGAATCTCATGATATTACCCATACAACGGTGTTAGGATAAATGATAAATAAAATTTAGCATCGTGCTTCAAATGTTCCTGTTGAAAATCGGAGTACCATTGACATGCTTCGAGATAGCATTGACATGGTCTTCAGGTGAAGATCATACTTTGGAAACACGAAGGATCCATCAGGAATAACTTGTAGAATAAGTCTTACAATTTCCTCCATGAAGAATGGTTGTCCTTGCAAAAGAAATTATAACGATAGGTCCTCCACCCAGGGGGGGGGGGGTGCTAGGCATGACATCATGTTACCGGGTCACGTAGAGATCAATGTTACAACTCTTGGAGATATGTCCCAACCATCATATCTGACCGAGATTCAGATCCGGTTGGTGTCAGGATACCTCAGACTTAGGATACCTGAGAAGAAAAGGTGCAACGCAAATTGACGAGATGACATTGTAGGATTCTCGGGGAAATGAACTATGAAGTGATTTCCATTATCAAGAGTCGATCATTAACCCAAGGAGAGGACAAGGAGGTGTCTGGTGAACTCAACGGCAATTCACCGAGATTCCTAAAAGATGGATGTCCACAATTAAGTGAACAAGGAGATAACATTTGTCAGATCAAATGATATAAGGAAGTATGCTCGAGGAAAACATACACAATTAAACATTGGTTGAAAGGTGCGCCCGAAATATGGGTTGGGTTGCACGACCAATGTCAGAATGGTGATGCAATAATCAATAGCCTAAGAATGAACTTTCGACCATTAACTTCAAAGAGATAGGGTTGCTAGAAGGAAAGAATCCAAACAACACCGTTCACTTGTTGGAATTAACATAGGGACCAAGAAAGAATGGTGATGGTGAGAAGTATTTCTATGTCAAGAATTCTCAAGAGGTGGAACAAATCTCAGAACCTTCTTGACATAAAGGACGATAATACTCCAAGGTAAAGAAGAACAATTGCTGGATAGCAAGGAAACCAAGGTACAACACAAATTGTGAACAAGTTTGTGTTGGGGGGGGGGAAGGCAAGAATGTTGCCGATGATAACTCAAATCATCGAGGGACAAGGATGGTATTTCTCATCATGAATTCAATTGATATCCTGGAAGAACTCATAAGGTTGATGAGGATCACGACACATTTGTCGACAGATTTCATGAAGAAGTAATCAATCAGCGACGACATCAAGTCAAAGGAATGATGAAGCCAAAAGTCATTGGAACCATGGGTACGACACAAACTCGAACTCAAGCTTGTTGTTTAAGGTGAAAGGGTATGACAAGGAAAATCGACGTAAGGTTAGTTCATCGTCGAAAATTGGTGCTCCGAGAATAAGGACCAGGTAGCACCGTTAGAATCGTCACGACAATGATATAGCCAAACAGGCTAGGAATGGCGTGATCGGGTACAAACTCGTACTTATAGAAGCTTACTGAAGAGTTGCTGAACCGTAGAGCGGACTCGGTTCAGTTATCGGTGTCTTTGAGTGTTTAATAACTCAGAGCCCATGAAAAATTGTAATCAGTGGGAACGTAGCACTTGATGAAGAACTCATAAGAAGTTATGCAGTTCCATGATAATCTCGTGATATCAGGGGGTAATACTCGACGACAGATCAAAATAGAGGTTGGACTGGGGTATTGCTCTGCAAAAGACAAGTGCTTAAACTTGCATGAGAATTGGTCTTTAAAGGAGAGCATGGTCGAAACCACGATTGAAAAAGGCCAGATCCCAGATATAAGATGAACTTATACCAAGGGAATAATTAATTTTAAAAGAAGCTTCGATGAGAAGATCTACATCGTGTCTATGGGCATGAACACAAAGTTCAAGGTCGACTCCCACTTCTTCAATGTATAATCTTCCATTCACTTCTCGCTTTGATAAAGGCATTAGTGTTGAAAGTTTTACCTGGTGAAATACCAGATGAGTATGACTCGTGAAATCTTTCGAGTTCACACATATTAAGGAAGGCATAGGTTCAACCCATCCGGGCATCTTACGAACATATACCACAAACTTCGGGGTAATTAATACAAGCTCGAAAGTAGAGCATTGTTGGTCAAGCAGAGGATACAATGTACCACAGGCATTATGTATCAGGGGAAAGAGCTCACAAGGTGATTAATTATGAAGGGCATAAAATCCAACAAAGGAACCGATGGTCCACAACGGAGCTAGTGTGGGTATCGGTACTCTATCAAAGGAAGAAGGAATGCAAGTGCACCGGATTATAGAAACAACTAACTAACTCAATTGTCAAATGCAAAGGAATTATGATTCCCAAATCAAGGGATCAGAAGCAATGCTCTGATTAGGGGTGGATAAGTTGGATAGCCTTAGGGTACAATCAAAGACAATTCGATTGGTCGAGAACCAATTCTAGTTAAAAGAATGGCAGCTCAGCCGGAAAAGTAATTTATAAGGATCAATGATGATTGCGTGTATTCGCAAACATATTGAGTCAATAGACCCAAAATGATAAAGACAAGGAATGTCAATAAGACTACGAGACTTATGGGATTAACCATAATGCGAGCAAGCAAGAATTTCAAGAGCCAAAGGCTCCAAAGGATTTTCGGAAGATCGAATAGTATTTTGAAGACTTTTGTGAAACTCATGAACAACTGGGGATGAGCGGATACTCAATAATTGCAATAATTAACCGTAGGGGTATTCAGGTGACAAAGAACAGCAAGGCAGTAAGCTCAAAGGATTATCGAAACAACGATGAGTTTTCAGGTTATCTTGTAATAACAAGACCAACTGGGGATGAATGTAAGAATAACAACTGCAAGTAGTTATCCATAAGGGTTTGAGGTGGAAGGGGAATTGCAAACGCGATGAACACAAGTTCTCGGGTTAACAGCGGAGAGTATCTTCAGGGTCTTCTGGTGCAGCAGACGATCATCAGTAACAAGGGGCTCTCCGGGTGAAAGTGATAACGAGATCCTATTGTTAGATTTAGTAAACTTCATTTAACCCGAATAGAGGAGAGATCAAAGTCCCAGAGTAAAGGTCGAGGAGTAAAAGATCCTAGTACCACCCGATGGCGACGTGGGCCCGTAAGGCACACAGCCAAGTTAGTAAAAGTTTTTGTAATGTCTAGACTCGACTTCGGCCAAGGAGTGTGGAAGGGGGATTCCTACAGGCAGTCGGCTCTGATACCAACTTGTGACGCCCCCGATTCAATCATACACTAATCATGCACGCAAATGTGTACGATCAAGATCAGGGACTCACGGGAAGATATCACAACACAACTCTAAAACATAAAATAAGTCATACAAGCATCATAATACAAGCCAGGGGCCTCGAGGGCTCGAATACAAGTGCTCGATCATAGACGAGTCAGCGGAAGCAACAATATCTGAGTACAGACATAAGTTAAACAAGTTGCCATAAGATGGCTAGCACAAACTGGGATACAGATCGAAAGAGGCGCAGGCCTCCTGCCTGGGATCCTCCTAACTACTCTTGGTCGTCGTCAGCGGGCTGCACGTAGTAGTATGCACCTCCGGTGTAGTAGGGGTCGTCGTCGACGGTGACGTCTGGCTCCTGGACTCCAGCATCTGGTTGCGACAACCAGAAAGAAAGGAAAGGGGAAAAGTGGGGAGAAAGCAACCGTGAGTACTCATCCAAAGTACTCGCAAGCAAGGAACTACACTACATATGCATGGGTATATGTGTAAGGAGGCCATATCGGTGGACTGAACTGCAGAATGCCAGAATAAGAGGGGGATAGCTAGTCCTATCGAAGACTACGCTTCTGGCAGCCTCCGTCTTGCAGCATGAAGAAGAGAGTAGATTGAAGTCCTCCAAGTAGCATCTCCAAGTAGCATCTCCAAATAGCATCTCCAAATAGCATCTCCAAGTAGCATCTCCAGTAGCATCGCATAGCATAACCCTACCCGGCGATCCTCCCCTCGTCGCCCTGTGGAAAAGCGATCACCGGGTTGTCTGTGGAACTTGGAAGGGTGTGTTTTATTAAGTATCCGGTTCTAGTTGTCATAAGGTCAAGGTACAACTCCAAGTCGTCCTGTTACCGAAGATCACGGCTCTTCGAATAGATTAACTTCCCTGCAGGGGTGCACCAACTTACCCAACACGCTTGATCCCATTTGGCCGGACACACTTTCCTGGGTCATGCCCGGCCGCGGAAGATCAACACGTCGCAGCCCCACCTAGGCAAAACAGAGAGGCCAGCACGCCGGTCTAAACCTAAGCGCGCAGGGGTCTGGGCCCATCGCCCTGAGCACACCTGCATGTTGCGTGGGTGGCCGAAAGCAGACCTAGCCTAGTGGCGTTCCAGTCCAATTCGGCGCGCGCCGCTCCGTCGCTGACGTCTGAAGTGCTTCGGCTGATACCACGACGCCGGGATACCCATAACTACTCTCGCGTAGATGGTTAGTGCGTATAGGCTCGTAGCCAACTCAGATCAAATACCAAGATCTCGTTAAGCGTGTTAAGTATCCGCGAACGCCGAACAGGGCCAGGCCCACCTGTCTCCTAGGTGGTCTCAACCTGCCCTGCCGCTCCGCCACGAAGTAACAGTCGGGGGCCGTCGGGAACCCAGGCCCACCTCTACCGGGATGGAGCCACCTGCCCCTTCAGCCCCCAACTCCGAACAGTATCACAGGTAATGTAACAGTGTAAAGTATATAGTATATGCCCGTGATCACCTCCCGAAGTGATCACAGCCCAGTAGTATAGCATGGCAGACAGACAAGAGTGTAGGGCCACTGATGGAACACTAGCATCCTATACTAAGCATTTAGGATTGCGGGTAAGGTATCAATGACTGTAGCAGCAATGACAGGCTATGCATCAGAATAGGATTAACGAAAAGCAGTAACATGCTACACTACTCTAATGCAAGCAGTATAGAGAAGAGTAGGCGATATCTGGTGATCAAGGGGGGGGGCTTGCCT
>NC_057800.1:560024388-560025077 GCF_018294505.1 Triticum aestivum | reverse complement strand
AGGACGGCGACGAGCGGGCACGATGGAGGCGGGGCCGCTGTGAGCGCGGCCGAGGCGCGGGCCCGGCGCGTCGAGCGCGCACGCGGGCGCAGGCCGATGGCCGCAGGGGGTAGAGGGGCTCCGGGGTGCCGGAGCACGGCAACGGGCGGGCGAGGCGGTGTGGTCCGGTGACCAAACGCGGCCACGGCGGGTGCGGTGGGTAGAGGAGGCAGCAGCAGCCATGGAGCAGGGGCACGGGGCGTGGGATGGTCGAGGGAGCGGGGCGAGGGGGCCGTGAGCAGGAGCGGGCAGAGCACCGTCTTGGTCGCGGGCGTCCGGCAGCGATGGCCGTGGGCGCGGGTGGGCGCGCACGGGCGCGTGCAGGGGGTGCCGGTCCAGTCGCGGTGCGGGGAGAAGGTCGCGGCCGTGGGCGCGTGGTATGGGGTCATCCGGAGCGCGTGGTGAGCGCGTGCGGAAGGAGGAAGAGCAGCAAGACCGGGGCACGCGGTGCGCGGCACCGTGGTTCGAGCACGCGGGCGGGAGGAGGAGAGGACGGTGCCTCACCGACGTTGCAGAGACGAGGGTCGGCGAGGCTCAGTGGAGCCTTTAGGGAGGAGGACGGGGATGCGAGGTCCGGCGAGGAGTCGAGGAGGACGGAGACGACGGCGAGCGGCGACGACGCGATGTCGGGGCTTGGGGCGCCGCGGGGG
>NC_057800.1:560021927-560023780 GCF_018294505.1 Triticum aestivum | reverse complement strand
ATCGGATCGGGAGAGGGGGAGTGGGAGCGAGTGGATAGGGTTCGGGTGGGGGTGAGAGGATAAGGGAGGAGTGGGGGTCGGCTGGGCCGTGCCGGTGGGCCAGTTGGGCTGGCCTGGCTGTCAGCTGGGCCGGTTGGCCCAGTGGGGGCCCCTTTTCTTTTCTTTTGTTTTTGCTTTTATTTATTTTACCTTTTCTGTTTTAGTTTTGTTTCCTATTATTTTAGTTTTATTAAAATACACACGTAGCATCTAATTTAGTATTTCAACTTAGTCCATAGTCACAAAAAGTCTAATCCTCAAATAAATTAGTTTTGACATTTTATTAATTACAAAAGGTATTTAAATAATTGTTTTCACTATTGTTTTAATTGTTTTAGGGCCTTTAAACATTTTATCAAAGTTTGGTTTCTCCACCATAATTACCTATGTATTATTTGGTTCACGCCGAACATTTAAATCTTAATATTTGAAAACTTTTATTGTTTGCTCGATTTTGAATTTGAAATTCGAACTAGGTTCCGAACTAACGCGAGTTTATCCACAGTAACCGAGGTGACGTGGCATCATTAGTGGGGATTACTGTAGCTTAATTACCCGGGCGTCACAAGCTTGCCCCTAGATACATGGGTCCTTTCAAGATCATCGGCAAAAGAGGCGATCTCGCATACCAACTTGAGCTTCCATCCAACTTTGCAAACGTGCACGACATGTTTCACGTGTCTCAGCTCCGCAAGTGTTTCAAGACTCCTGACCGCACCGTCGAATTTGAAGAGATTGATCTCCAAGAAGACCTGTCTTATCATGAGCACCCCGTTGCTATTCTCGAAGAAACTGAGCGCAAGACTCGCAACAAGCCTATCAAATTCCTGAAAGTCAAGTGGTCACATCATTCTGACCGTGAAGCCACCTGGGAACGCAAGGACCACCTCCGTTCCGAATATCCGGAGTTTTTCCAGTCCTAGATCTTGGGATGAGATCCTTTCGTAGTGGTGGAGTTTTGTAATGCCCCGTATGTAACTTGCCATATTTGTATTCCAACTCTTGCCATTTCCGGCACTAAGTTATGATATTTCCTCGTTGTCGGGTTTTTGTCTTCGTGTTGCTTTTGTCTTTGTCATGCATCTCATATCATGTCATCATGTTCATCGCATTAGCATACGTGTTCGTCTCATGCATCCGAGCATTTTCCCCATTGTCCGTTTTGCATTCCGGCGCTCCTATGTCCTCCGGTGTCCCCTTTTACCTGTTTTCGTGTGCGGGTGTTAAACGTTCTCGGATTGGACCGAGACTTGCCAAGCGGTCTTGTTTTACTACCTGTAGACCGCCTGTCAAATTTCGTGCCATTTGGACTTCGTTTGATACTCCAACGGTTAATCGAGGAACCGAAAAGGCCTCATGTGTGTTGCAGCCCAACACCTCTCCAAAGTGGCCCAAACCCCACCTAAACCCCCTCCATCATCTAGGTCGTTTGATCCCGATCGTGTGGCTGCAAACCGTGCTCAATTTGGAGCCTCCTAGCTCCCTCTACCTATAAATATAGACCCCCTCCGAAATTCCCAGATCCCTTCCTACCCTAACCCTAAAAATCCGCTCCCCGCGCCACCGGACACATCCGGAACAGACCAGACGCGTCCGTCCCACCGCCTCAGCCAATCCCGCGCCGCCACGTCACTGCTGCAGAGGCCCGCAAGGCCCGAATCCGGCCCCTGCGGCCTGCCTCTCCGCCGCCGCCCCGCCCACAGGAGAGCGCGCGGGAACGCCGCCCGTCCACCTTCGGCGCGCAGCTCGCCGTCATGCGCCGCCGCCATCGCTGTGCGCCGCCCCTCGCCGCCTCGTCGCCGGCCGCCGCTACC
>NC_057800.1:559924849-560021462 GCF_018294505.1 Triticum aestivum | reverse complement strand
CGCGCCGCTCGGCCACCGCCTCGCCGCCCTGCCCTCGTCGCCGGCCGCCGTCGCCGGATCCGGTGGCACCGCCCCTCTCCCTCGACTCCGGCGCGTCTCCGGCAAGCCCCCACCAACGAACCTCGAAGAGCATGCAGATCCAGATCCAGATCGGTTTAGGGTTGACTTTTGCCCTAGTTCCAGTATATTTTGCATTCTTCACCGCATCATAACTCTGCACCCGTGGCTCCGTTTTGGGCATGTAGCATATCAAATTGTTCATCTCGACGAGTACTTCATTTCATTCCATTGCACAATGTTCATTTGAGTTCATCTTGATGCCCTAAATGTTGTTGCAAGAGTGCTATACAATGTTAGTTTAAGATTCTTATCAGAGATTGGACATTTGTCATTTTTGCCATGATTGATGTGTGCCTCCTTTGAACTTGAGCCCTACATGTGTTTTGATGTATGCCATGCCATCTTTACAGGGGTGTATGCCATGTATTTTTGTGATCTTTGTGGTGACTAGAACAAGCATGCAAAGTAGCTCTCGTAATATTGCTGATTTCCGGGACTTAGAATTCTTCTAAGTCTTTGTCCTGTTAATATTTTTATGCCATGTATTCTTGTTGCTATAGAGTGATCCATGCCTCTTTTGAGCATGATCAGTAAGGATGTTTTGTAGA
Source organism: Triticum aestivum (assembly GCF_018294505.1). Lineage (NCBI taxonomy): Eukaryota > Viridiplantae > Streptophyta > Magnoliopsida > Poales > Poaceae > Triticum > Triticum aestivum. The sequence continues at coordinate 560,020,794 of NC_057800.1, read as the reverse complement.
TATTGTTGTGCTCTATCCATCCATGTCTTTGTTTGCAATTATGGAGCAACCTAGCTTGACTCAATCAAGCTCTACTTTTGCTATAAAATGTTCCTGGCAGAATGCTTACGTGTTAAGCATTATTGTCGAGGTTGTTGTAGTTGATCCATGCATGCTATGAGGTTGTTCTTGCCATGTTTAGCTTCTATGCCATGTCTACTTGCTGGGTGTATGCTTAGTTTGTCATGCAATGCCTTGTGGTGAGTGCATCGAGCTTGCAAACATGCCTACTTGATATCTGTTTTGCCATGATTCCAGTTTTCTACTAAGTCTGAATCTGTTAATGAAAGTTGCTATGTTCACATGGTCGCCATTGTATTTTCTGATCCCTTTTGGCTTATGGCCAGTAAGAGACTTTTGTTGTATGCTTTGAGTAGCTTCATGCCATGCCTTGCTTTGCCATGATATGTTACTGTAGCATGTTGTTATCTTGCTCTAAACATTGCTTCCTGATGTTAAATTCCTGACATGTTATTGTCACCAAGTCTGAAACCTGATATCTTTTGCACTTTTGCCATGCTTGTTTGAACCTGCTATTGAGTGAATTAGCCGTAGCTCAGTGTTCATCTTTTGTCAAGCATCTTGAGTGGATCACTTCCATGTGCTTTGTTGTTATGTTAGATGCAGTAGCTTGTTGTTCTTGATGCATTTAGATGGCCTCGTGCTGTTAATCGCAGATCGGTGCCATTTTTGTTTTGCTTGCCATTTGCAAACCGTGCATCCGAATTCGGTGATCTTTATATCGATTTCGACCGAAATCAACTCCCCTTTCTAGTGGCACACTTGGTTTTCCAAGTTGAGGTCAGGTTCAATCTTTCCTTTCCAAAACATGCATATGCATTGCATATCACATCTCGCATATCATGCCATGTTTTGCATCATGTTGTTTGTGCTTTGCACGTGATTGATTGTGGTTCCCTTTGCTTGTGTTCTTGCTTTGGGTAGAGCCGGGAGACGAGTACGTGATCGAGGAACCAGTTGAGTACGTTTACGAGGATCAAGCTAACGTCAACTCGAAGAACTTTGCAGGCAAGATAACCATACCCTCGAAATCACTTCTATCTTTGCTTGCTAGATGCTCGCTCTTTTGCTATGCCTATGCTATGATACCTACCACTTGCTTATCATGCATCCCATATTGCCATGTCAAACCTCTAACCCACCTTGTCCTAGCAAACCGTTTTTTGGCTATGTTATCGCTTTGCTCAGTCCCTCTTATAGTGTTGCTAGTTGCAGGTGAAGATTGGAGTTTGTTCCTTGTTGGAACATGTTTATTGTTGGGATATCACTATTATATCTTGTCTATTCTAATGCATCTATATACTTGGTAAAGGGTGGAAGGCTCGGCCTTATGCCTGGTGTTTTGTTCCACTCTTGCCGCCCTAGTTTCAGTCATACCGGTGTTATGTTCCTTGATTTTGCGTTCCTTACACGGTTGGGTTATAATGGGAACCCCTCGATAGTTTGCCTTGAATAAAACTCCTCCAGCAAGGCCCAACCTTGGTTTTACCATTCTCCACCTAGCCTCTTTTTCCCTTGGGTTCCGCGGACTCAAGGATCATCTTTATTTAAAACCCCCGGGCCAGTGCTCCTTTGAGTCTTGGTCCAAACTGAGTTGCCTGCGGGGCCACCTCGGGGAAACTTGAGGGTTGGTTTTACTCGTAGCTAGTCTCATACGTTGTGCCCTGAGAACAAGATATGTGCAGCTCCTATCAGGATTTGTCGGCACATTCGGGTGGCCTTGCTGGTTTAGTTTTACCATTGTCGAGATGTCTTGTAACCGGGATTCCGAGTCTGATCTGGTTGTCTTGGCAGAAGGAATATCCTTTGTTGACCGTGAGAGCTTGTGATGGGCTAAGTTGGGACACCCCTGCAGAGATTTGAACTTTCGAAAGTTGTGCCCGTGGTTATGGGCAGATGGGAATCTATTAATGTTCGGTTGTAGAAAACCCGAAACTTAACTTAATTAAAATGAATCAACAGAGTGTGTGGCCGTGATTGTTTCTTTTCGGCGGTGTCCGGGAAGAGAACACGGTCTCGTGTTATGCTTGAACGTAGGTTGTTCTAGGATCACCTCTTGATCATAGTTTATCGATCGTTCCCTTGCCTTCTCTTCTCGCTCTCTTTTGCGTATGTTAGCCACCATATATGCTAGTACTTGCTGCGGCTCCACCTCATACCTTTTACCTACCTATAAGCTTAAATAGTCTTGATCGCGAGGGTGTGAGATTGCTGAGTCCCATGACTCACAGATTACTTCAAAAACCAGATGCAGGGACCGATGATACCACTCCAGGAGATTCGACTGAGCTCAAGTGGGAGTTCGATGAGGACTCGGGATGATACTACGTTTCCTTTCTAGACGATCAATAGTGGAGCCCAGTTGGGGCGATCGGGGACTTTGTTGCATTTGGGGTCGTCTTTATTTTGGTTTCGTAGTCGGACCTTGATTGTATCTGGATGATTGTAATGATATATTTATGCTATTTTGTGACGTGGCGAGTATAAGCCAACTATGTACCTCTTTTCCTTATTCATTACATGGGTTGTATGAAGATTACCCCACTTGCAACATTGCTCACAATGAGGTTATGCCTCTAAGTCGTCCTTCAACACGTGGGAGATATAGCCGCATCGTGGGAGTTACAGCGAAGGCGCACGGCCATATCCTCCACTACCTCGATGGCCATTACGGGGCCAACTCCTTTTCACGGTCCATCATGTCGCCTAAGGAGAGGGCGACGAGGAAGGCTCCGCGGTAGGAGTGGCGCACCGTGACAAGTCCGTCAAGGAGGAGGTGTCGCCTGCGATCGCAAAGGCATGCAGCCATATCCTCCACTAACTCCGTGGTTGCAGCGGGGCTGACTTCTTGTCACGGGCCATCGTGTTGGCTGAGGAGAAGGGTCGAAGTGGGCGGCGCGGTAGGAGTGGTGCAACACAGCAAGTCCGCCAAGGAGGAGGTGTTGCCGACGATTGCAAGGACGTACGATCACCTCCTCCACTACCTCAGTGGTCGCGGCAGCGTCGACTCCTCATCACGGTCCATCATGCCAGCAGTGGAGAGGGAGGTGAGGTAGGCAGCACAGCAGGAGTGGTGCAACGCTGCAGGTCCGTCAAGGAGGAGGTGCCACCGGCAATCGCAAGGCACACAACCATGTCCTCCACTACCATAGGGTCGAGGCAATGTCGACTCCTCGTCGCGGGGCATCGTGTCGGATGAGGAGAGAGCAGCCAAGCAGGAGGCGCGGCAACAGTGGTGCAACGCGGCAATTCCTTCAAGAAGGATGCACGTGATCGCGAAGACGCGTTCACCTCCACTACCTAAGTGGCCACGGCGGTGCCGATTCCTTGTCATGGGCTATCATGTCGGCATAGGAGAGGGGCTGAGGCAGGCGGCATGACAGGAGTGGTGCAACGTGGCATGTCCGTCAAGTAGGCATCGTGTCGGCTAAGGAAAGGGTGGCGAGGCAGTCGGTAAGGAGTGGTGCATGAGAAGCGGAGCGGCTCCTCCGCAAGCGCCAGGCCGCGGTTGGGAAGGGTTGTCGTGCCTCGGCACCCTTCCGCCACTGGAAGGACTACCCCAACGATGACGACATGACAACAATGGTGTGGCCTGCCTGGGTGGTCACGCATACAAGGACACCTCCGCTATAAGTTAGCCTAGTTTTTTTTAAGTTTTTAGTTAAATGGACAAATGTCGTCCGTTTTATGTAAATTATATACAAACTTTAGGGAATTCCATCGTGTTTGGTTAAATTCATCCGGTTCATTCTAATTTGTTTTGAATGGATGGAAATACTATTGGACAGCCGACTACCAAATAACTATACGTGGGCCAGGGGAAGAAGATACTCCCTCCGGTCCTTTTTACTCCGCATATAAGATCTGTCTGAATTCAAATTTCATAAAGTCTGACCAACTCTATAGAAAAAATAACAACATTCACATTACAAAATTAATATAATTAGATGCGTCATGAATTTAGTCTTCCTATTGTATAACTTTAGTATTATAGATCTTGATATATTTTTTCATATAAAATGGTCAAACTTTATGAAGTTCGACTTGAGACCATTTTTATATGCACTGTAAAAAGGACCGAAGGGGGTATTTACAAAAACTTTGAAATGTACCTGCTCATACTTCATATATAAATATGATTATTGATTTTTTTCTCAAATTTTATGATGAGTTCCCAAAACGTAGTAATTTTTAGTTTTCAAAATAAATAAATTGTAAGACAATTGTCTTCAGTTCAAAATTGCAGCATATGTAGGAGGTGAAGAAGAGCAGTAGCAACGATCTGCAGTATGAGAGCGTGGAGAGGAGCAATAGAGAGGAAGACTAGGAGCCAAACAGCAATGGTGGAGGACTTCGCTGGGGATCAGATAGGCAGTTGTCCTTGTCTGATGGAATGTTTGTATAAAAAGTATGAGTAGGTACATTTCAAAGTTTTGTAAAGGAGTGATACAATTTGTGCCTTACTGAAGAAGGGGGCGGAGAATGTGTAGCAAACAGAACAACCAACACCAATTTGGAATCAAGTGTTGACACTTTACGACAGTCACACGTAGAAATCTTCTTATCCTAGTTATTACATGGACATAAAACAAAAGATAGCAAATAACACTAAAGAATTCATCACTTAAACTAGGCTCCACAATTTTAGATCGGTGACTTTTTCATTATCCATCGAACCTGCATGCAGAAGCAATATAGTAGTAAGTTTCATGTGCAAACTTTATACACCAGATTGTACACTATTTCCTAACGATGGTAAACTTGACATCCAACATCACAGAATGATAGTAAATTTGTGAACACATAGTACAGCTAGGTAAAATCGGTGAACACATAGTACATCACAAGCAGTAAATAGTATAACTTGTTGTCACCTCTTGTATGACAGTAGCTAGCAAGTTCATATAGTCCAATTGAATTGTTGATCGATTGAATTTTCATCATGATACAACACCGGCAGCAGCTGCCAAAGTTCAGCTAGTCCCAAACACCTAGAACCATATCATACAACCTGAATTGTTTGATCTGACCGTTCACTACAAGCAAAAATATTCTAAACATATGCCATACAAGTATACACAAAAATATTCTTTGATCTGTATACACTCTTGTACATTTGCTTTATAGGAATATAATCTTTGCCTTGTTCTTATTATTGATGTGCGCCATTCCTGGACAGAAATGTATTATTACCTTAGAAGAGTCATGTACATACATGTTCATATTTATGTTGCAAATTAGGGTCCTTGTTTTGAGTATGCTCACTTGTGTTGTCTTACTCCCATATATAGATGGACTCTATACTAAAAATATACTCCAACTTAAATTTTATTAGTTTAGCAGTGGATATGATAATAAGGGATCACATTTAGAAACAAAAGGGAGGAGGAGTACTAGGACTTTGTAGACTTTTTCTTAGGTCAACCAACTTTTTAGTCATCATGATTGACTGAATTACTTACCCTTTTCCTTGTGCAAATCCATGTCACATTTTTCAGTGACTTGTAGCCGATAATAAATGTTGCAAAAAATCGCCAACGTTTGTGATTGCAGGTACACAAGGAAAGACTCAAGCTGGGGGAGGTCACACCGTTGAGTGAGATACTATTATGTGTTGGTCATGGTGCACTCACGTTAAAAAAATTGTTTCTTTGAATATTTACAATCCCAAAACTCTTGAGTATTTATGAAACTTCAACTATAATATCTAACTTTGCTTACACTATATTCCCTGAATATTTGTATCAAATATTCCCTGTAAAAACTGAATTCACAGATGAATGTTTACTCAATGCAATGCTTACACTCCATTCCCAGAATATTTCAAGCATTCGCTATACAAACTGAATTCATTGATGAATGTTTAGTTAGTGCAACATTTAAAATGTATTCCTATACAGATTTTGTTCAATCCCCGACCAACCGAACAACAATGAAGTGGACCGCGATTAGGAGGGATAGGGGATAAACCCCAACAAGAATTAAAGTGACAGACATAGGTTTCACTCAAACTACACGGTGATCAACTCCCTGTGGGGAAAAAATCCCAAACAACTAAACACAACCCAGGTGGTACAGTATATCTCTGAAATTGAAACAAGCCTGAAGCTCCTCTCTCTCCTATGATTTGATCGCAAAGACAGGGGAATGGATCCATCTCTCCTATCTGACAGTCCATCCGCTTCATTATCTACCAAATCACATCCCACGGCCATTTCTCGAGGTGGCCACGAATAAGGTCAGTGGATGAGAGGAGACGGGAAGGAGGAAGGGAGGGAGGGTTACCTCGGAGGCCAGTATCGCCTATACACGGTGAGGGAGAAGAAGGGCGGCCGGAGGAACGGCGTGCCGCCGGCGGGTGATACGTCTCCAATGTATCTATAATTTTTGATTGCTCCATGCTATATTATCTTCTGTTTTGGACTATATTGGGCTTTATTTTCCACTTTTATATTATTTTTGGGACTAACCTATTAACCGGAGGCCCAGCCCAGAATTGCTGTTTTTTGCCTATTTCAGTATTTCGGAGAAACAGAATATCAAACGGAGTCCAAACGGAATAAAACCTTCGGGAACGTGATTTTCTCACCGAACATGATCTAGGAGACTTGGACCCTACTCCAAGGATTCAAAGAGGCGGTCACGAGGGTGGGGGCGTGCCCACCCCCCTCGTGGGCCGCTCGGTGCTCCACCGACGTACTCCTTCCTCCTATATATACCTACGTACCCCCAAACAATCAGAACAAAAGCCAAAAACCTAATTCCACTACCGCAACTTTCTGTATCCACGAGATCCCATCTTGGGGCCTGAGGGAGTCCTGGATTAGGGGTGTCCGGATGGCTGGACTGTACCTTCAGCCGGACTCCTGGACTATGAAGATACAAGATTGAAGACTTCGTCCCGTGTCCGGGACGGACTTTCCTTGGCGTGGAAGGCAAGCTTGGCGATACGGATATGTGGATCTCCTACCATTGTAACCGACTTTGTGTAACCCTAACCCTCTCCGGTGTCTATATAAACCGGAGGGTTTTAGTCCGTAGGACAACATATAGAACAACAATCATACCATAGGCTAGCTTCTAGGGTTTAGCCTCTCCGATCTCGTGGTATATCTAGTCTTGTACTACCCATATCATCAATATTAATCAAGCAGGACGTAGGGTTTTACCTCCATCAAGAGGGCCCGAACCTGGGTAAAACTTCGTGTCCCTTGCCTCATGTTACCGTCCAGCCTAGATGCACAGTTCGGGACCCCCTACCCGAGATCCGCCAGTTTTGACACCAACATTGGTGCTTTCATTGAGAGTTCCTCTGTGTCATCGCCGTCAGGCTTGATGGCTCCTACTATCATCGATAGTGATGCGGTCTAGGGTGAAACTTGTCTCCCCGGACAGATCTCTGTCTTCGGCGGCTTTGCACTGCGGGCTAATTTGCTTGGCCATCTGGAGCAGATCGAAAGCTACGCCCCTGGCCATCAGGTCAGGTTTGGAAGTTTAAACTACACGGCTGACATCCGCGGGGACTTGGTCTTCGACAAAGTCGAGCCACTGCCGAGCGCGCCGCACTGTCACGACGGGCATGATCTAGCTCTGCCGCCGAACAGTGCCCTGGAGGCCGCACCCGCATCGGCTTCGACCCTTAATTCGGAGCCAACTGCGCCGATCGAGGATGGGTGGTTGGACGCCGCCTCGGGGGCTGCGATCCCAACGACGATCGAGCCGAACACCAGCCCCGCACTCTGCGAGACTCGTGACTCCAAGGAGCCGGACTCCTACCTGGACTCCGAACCTTCCGTGCCCCTGCTGATCGAATCCGATTGGGCGCGGATCATGGAGTTTACCGCCGCGGACATCTTTCAGCACCCGCCCTTCGGTGATATTATGAAATCACTAAAGTCTCTCTCTTTGTCAAGAGAGCCCTGCCCAGATCATGGCCAGCAGGATTTGGATGCGGAAGACGAAGAAATTCGACGTCCACCCACCACCCACTTTGTAGCCACTGTCGACGATTTAACCGACATGCTCGACTTCGACTCTGAAAACATCGACGGTATGGACGACGATGTGGGAGGCGAAGAAGAACCACCGCCGACAGGGCGCTGGACGCCCACCTCATCATATGACATATACATGGTGGACGCACCAAAAGATGACGACGAGGAGCGGAAGGACGCACCGAAGGCTTGTTCCCTCGAGAAGCAGTCAAAGCGGCGATGCAAGCGCCGCCCCAAATCCCGCCTCGACAGAAATAACGATCACACAGACCCAGCGCTGGAGCAGGGCGAACCACTGCCGGACAACGGCAATCCGGATAATCAAACCGAACAAACAAATTCTATCAAGGATAATAATCCGGACGACATAATGCCAGACAGGCACTCGGAGCAGCAGAATGCCCTAAAAGGCTTGTTGCCACTGCGAGGAGTCTTAAAAAGCAGAAGCAAAGGCTCAAGGCTGCGCAAGACACACTCCAAATCAGATGGAGTAAAATACTCAACACAGCAGCGAGGTACGGCGACAATCGCCCCTCCAAGAGCTACCCAAAGCGGAAGCTTCTACCTGAATTCGATGAGGAGGCCTCAGACCCCCCACAACCAAACATCAAAGCAGCCACCTGGTCGGATAGATGACCCCTCTACCAACACAGAGCGGCATACAACGCCACTCACAATACAACACGCGACCCATGCGAGGGCTCGCACCCAAAGGACGGCGCAAAAAGATCCATCTATGGACCACGCAAGCGCGCCCCAGCATACAATGCAACACAACAAACATCCGAACAACGTGGTACACCCAGCTACAGGGGTGCCGCACACCCCCTATGTTTCACCAATGAGGTGCTGGACCATGAATTTCCAGAGGGATTCAAACCCGTAAACATAGAGACATACGATGGAACAACAGACCCCGGGGTCTGGATTGAGGACTACATCCTTCATATCCATATGGCTCGAGGAGATGATCTCCATGCCATCAAGTACTTACCCCTCAAGCTCAAAGGGCCATCTCATCACTGGCTTAAAGGCCTCCCCGAAAGCTCCATTGGAAGTTGGGAAGAGCTCGAAGACACCTTTCGGGCAAATTTTCAAGGGACTTATGTCCGACCTCTGGATACGGACCATTTGAGTCATATAACTCAATAGCCCGGAGAGTCAGCCCGAAAGCTTTGGAACAAGTTTCTTACTAAAAAGAACCAGATTGTCGACTGTCCGGACGCCGAAGCCTTGGCAGCTTTTAAGCATAGCGTCCGTGACGAATGGCTCGCCAGACACCTCGGCCAAAATAAGCCGAGAACGATGGCCGCATTAACAAGCCTCATGACCCACTTTTGCGCGGGTGAGGACAGCTGGCTAGCCAGATGCAGCACCAGCGACCCCAGTACATCTAAAGTTAGAGATGGAAACGGGAAATCACGGCGCAACAGCAATAACAAACGCCGGAATAAAGAAGACAGCACGAAGGGCACGGCAGTAAACGCCGGATTCAAAAGCTCTCGGCCAGGTCAACAAACGCCGCCCTCTAAAGGCACCAGGGATGAACTGTCCAGCCTCAACAAAATTCTGGACCAAGTATGTCAGATCCATAGTACCCCTGGTAAACCTGCTAATCATACCCACAGAGAATGTTGGGTCTTCAAGCAGTCCGGCAAGCTCAACGCCATACACAAGGGGGAGGATACACCAAGTGAAGACGAGGACGAGCCTCCCAAGAAAGACACTAGGGAACAAAAGAAATTTCCACCAGAAGTCAAAACAGTAAACTTGTTACATGTGATCAAGGGAAAAAACAATGCGGCACTCCCAGGAAAATATACCCAAGTGCCTGTCACCGCGAAGTCCTTCCACTGGTCGTCTCAACCGATCACTTTTGACCATCGCGATTACTCAGCAAGTATCCGACGCGCAGGATGGGCTGCCCTGGTATTAGACCCAATAATTGGCGGATATCAATTCACACGAGTCTTGATGGACGGTGGCAGCAATCTAAACCTAATATATCAGGATACAATCCGCGGGATGGGGTTAGACCCAACAAAAATTTGCCATAGCAATACTACCTTTAAAGGAGTAACGCCAGGCCTAGGGGCTCGTTGTACGGGCTCCCTCCTACTACAAGTTATATTCGGCTCCCTCGATAACTTCCGTCGCGAGCATTTAACCTTCCACATCGCTCCGTTCCAAAGTGGCTATCAAGCACTGCTCGGACGTGAAGCTTTCGCTCGCTTTAAAGCAATACCACACTACGCCTCCCTCACACTCAAGATGCCCGGTCCACGTGGCATCATTTCAGTGAATGGAAATATCAAGCGATCTCTGCGCACTGAAGAGAGTGCGGGTGCCTTGGCAGCCGCACACTAAATGTGCCTGGACTAGAGAAAGCATCCAATAGGTCGTCAAGACCTCAGACACAACTAATCAAGTCTGGCGCCGCTATTTATACCGAATAAATGGTCACACCCCTATTTGTCAATACAAGGGGCTCAACACGCGCAGACAAGTGGCAATTTTTTCTCATCTTGAATTATACATGGTTTCTTTAAAAACTATCTTTTTGCATGACAACTTTTTCACCTAAGTTCCTCTCTTTTACAGACGATCATCGTGCTACACTCGTCCAGGATACGGCACAACGGAGACACAGGCGCAGACGTGCAACAGGGACCCGCTCCAAGGATTCTTTTTAGATTAAGACCCTGCGTAAACCTTTTTTACTGTCTCTTGTTGATACATATCCACCGTTGCAAAGGATGCTAACGTCTTGGCATGTGGCCATGCCAGAACAATGCACGTACCTGGACACAAGGGGCTTCTTACAAAGGCCATTATTTAGGCCCGGTTTATACCACAAAGACCGAATACCTTAGGGAGTGTTCGGCGTTGTGAGTTTGGCCCTATATGCATCAGCTCCGAATCATTGTCTTTGGTCAAATGTTGGGTTTGCCCGGCTCCTGTGTTTTGGTGCCTTACGTTCCGCTTTACCGGCTAAGGTAGCACCAGGAGAACTACTGCGATTGTGCCCTGGTTCATCCGGACGAGCACCTCAGTAGAGAAAGCCGAAAACTGATTGTCATGATATAGCGTGAGACTGGTCAACCACTCGATGACATGTTGGAATGTTAGAATTCCTCCGCCTTAACGAAGGGCCGTTTTTTGGCCAGGCATGTATGCACCCCGGGATCGGGAGAGTGCGGAGCCACCAGGGGCTATCTAGTAGCCCCACTGTCAAACTCCTATGGCTAAGTGAAAGTGCTAAGGCATTATAGTCCGGTTGCCTCGCTCGCTCCGCTATCACCTCCTTAATAGGACCAAGACGTTGGGTTAAGTGTGAGCGCGTGTTTTTTGCGAGCACCTCCACATTATATGCGTGGGGGTTGAAGCCGACGGCTGCAATCTTTCAGGTTATACACATGTATACATAAACGGCCGCCCAGGAGGCATCATATTACTTTCAGGCAAAAGTATAAAAATAGCCTTATAAAAATTTATAAAAGAATTTCGCTTACAATGAGATTACATATCACTCAAACATAATATTTTTTTAGCACTTGGTCTCTATCAAACGAGCACCCTCAAGAACTTCTTCAATGTAGTGCTCAGCAGCCATTCGGCCTATGGCCGAATCCCGCGCTGGAAGAGTGGTAGCATCCATCTCCGCCCAATATGCTTTAACACGGGCAAAGGCCATCCATGAGCCCTCTATGCACGCCGACCTCTTCATCGCATTAATGCGCGGCACCACGTCAAGGAACTGCTACACCAAGCTGAAATAGTTGTTCGGTTTTGGCCTTTCCGGCCATAGCTGATCCACAACAGACCTCATGGCGAGTCCGGACAACCTATTCAGTTCGGCCCATTCGGCTAATTGGTCAGTCAATGAAAGCGGACGCTCGGGAGAATGGTATTGTGTCCAAAACAGCTGGTCCACTTCACGGTCCGTCTGACCCTGGAAGTACTTGGCCGCATCAATAGCGCTTGCCGCCAAATCCATATACACATCCTCCGAACTCCATAGCCGATCCAGAGGGGCATACTGTGGATCTCCGAACTTCCTCCGCAACATAAAGGATTTCCCATCTACAATATTCCCGGCTTCCTATAGCTCCTCCTTCTTCGCCCTCATAGCAGAGCGGATGTCTTTTCTCCTCGCAGCAGCCTTCTCAAGGTCCGATGCCTTCGCTAGGTTTTCCTTTTCAAGAACCCGGCAACGGTCGGCGGTGGCTTTTAATTCTATGGCCATCTTGGCCATCTTATCTCGGCTCTCTCCATGCGCGGCCTTCTCGGCTTTCAACTCTTCGGCCGCCTTCAAAGCAGCCGCATTACCAAACCTCGCTTGTTCCTTGGCTCGGGCAAGTTCTTCCCGCAAGGCTTCAACAGTGGTAGCTCCATCTACAGTCACAACATATTAAAGATACTGGCATCATGCTGCTCTTACTATGTGGCGTTTACCAGATAATGACACTTACCCTGTGCCTCGTCAAGCCTTTTGTTAACAAGCTCGATGTCGGCGCCTGCCGCATCCAACTGCCATTTTAAATGGGCAAACTTGCTAGTCCGGCTAGCCACCGGAGCTTCCATCACCTGCACATAGAGGCAGTATAGTTATTACCTGGGAATATGATCCTCTGTTCGTCGTCGTTTCCGACGACAACCAGAGTCTCAGGGGCTACTATCTACATAGGGCACACCTAGCATGTGCAGGACTATCATACATTATTTTACGTACCTCAAAGCCTGTCAGTAGACTCATAAAAGCTTCATGATATCCACTTTCGGCGGACGAGATTCTCTCCATCACCGTATTCATCAGCATACGGTGTTCATCTCAGATGGCCGCTCGCCCCACCAACTCCCTCAGAACATCCGATCGCACACCAGACGGTGCCGGACTCTTTTGTTTGCTCTCTTCGGGAGCCGGACACTGGGAGCTTCGGGGGTCATTGGGATTATCTTCTGGCCTCATCGGACTCGGAGAGGCCCTCCGCTACGACACTTCGGGGTTGCCCGCTTCTAGAGTGGAGGAGTCCAGAGGAGGCGTTTTGCTCTCCATCATCTCTGGAAGAAGATCCCCGGAAGACGAGCTCATTTGAGAGGGGCTAAGGCCCGAACTGCAAAGATATATGCAGTGGTTATTTTCTCAGAAGAAAAAGATGGCATACATGTACTATTAAAGTATTACGGGTCACTTACGACTCACTGGAGAATTGATCCCCCCGCGGACTTTGTGCGGCAAAAGCACCCCCCAAGGTAGGACCCTCTATGGGAGACTTCTTCTCCCGTTTGGAAGCTTCGGCTTCCGAATCCCCGGGCGCAGTCCTTTTCCTCCTCCGGTCGTCTTCCTTCATGGAGACGCTCGCTCCCTCGGTTAGAATGGGCAGTGTTGGGGCCCGCATTCGCCCGTGTTATCCTCCCCAGTATCTTCCTTCAAGGGCTCCGGGCAAGGTGCGACCTAGAGCATCTTTTCCAATACCGGATTGTCCAAACCCTCAGGGAGGGGGCCGAACACTGAATCAACTTCGCCTTTGTTAGCCAGTCCTGGTCAAAAAGAGAACTCTTAGAAATAACTTCATAACAAATGAGAGGTAGTATGTTCGGCCGGAAGATTCCTTACCTGTTCGGCGGCGCGGTTACTGCTCAGGCCCACGTCCTCGGTGATTTCTGGACACTCTACCTGAGGTCCGAAGAATGACTTGTACATCTCCTCATGCGTCAGGCCGAGGAAATTTTGAATGACACGCGGTCCCTCGGGATTGAACTCCCACAAGCGAAGGGGCCGGCGTTTGCAAGGCTGGACTTGACGAACCATCATAACTTGTATTACCGCAACCAAACTAAAATCTCCATTGAAGAGATCTCGAATGCGGCTTTGCAGTATAGGCACGTCCTTGTCTAGACCCCAACTCAGACCTTTGCTGATCCATGACATCAGTTGTGGTGGAGGGCCTGAGCGGAAAACAGGAGCGGCCGCCCACTTGGCACTTCTAGGAGCCGTGATGTAGAACCACTCCTGTTGCCACAATTCAGACACCTCTAGAATGGAACCTTTGGGCCATGGAGCTCCCGTCATCTTGCATATTGAGGCACCTCCGCACGCTGCATGTTGCCCCTCGATCATCTTCGGCTTTACTTCAAAGGTCTTGAGCCACATGCCAAAGTGAGGGGTAACCCGGAGGAAGGCCTCACACACGACAATAAATGTCGTGATATGAAGAAAGGAGTCCAGAGCTAGATCATGGAAATCTAGCCCGTAATAAAACATCAAACCCCTAACGAAAGGATCCAGAGCAAGGCCTGGACCTTGAAGGAAGTGGGAGACGAACACGACGTTCTCGTTGGGTTCGGGGGAGGGGACGGCCTGCCCTCGGGCAGGCAGCCGATGCGAAACCTCGGCGATCAAATATCTGGCCTCCCTCAACTTTTTGATGTCTTCTTCCGTGACGGAGGAAGGCATCCATCGGCCTTGAAGGCTAGATACGGACATGATTGAAGGTTCGGAGCACCTGACCTGAACTTTGGGTGTTTGAGCTTGAGGTGGGGGAAGGATTCGATTGAGCACGGGAGGGAAAAAATAAAAGCCTTGTCCCTTTATAAAGAGGGTGAATATCAAGCGTCCTCTCCGTGGCCGTTTGGGCTTGCCTATAGTCTAGGAGTCCTAGAAGCGGTTGGGTTACCCACGCCCGTATCAATGAGAATCCCGGAATAAGGGTACACGATCTCTACTTTAACAATACATGCCAAGGAAACCGCCTCGCATGACACGCTGAGGTGGGACAATAAAACGATTCAAATAAAGGCTTGTCCGTGGTGCGATGTCACACTACGGAATACGTCAGCAGATTAGATTTGTGTAAATATTATTCTCTCTATGGCAATATGTGGAAACTTATTTTGCAGAGCCGGACACTATCATTGTGTTCAAAATCTTCTATGAAGTACTTGGAGGAGGAACCCGCCTTGCAATGCCGAAGATAATCTGCGCGCCGGACTCGTTGTCATTGAAGCCTGGTTCAGGGGCTACTGAGGGAGTCCTGGATTAGGGGGTGTCCGGATGGCCAGACTATACCTTCAACCGGACTCCTGGACTATGAAGATACAAGATTGAAGACTTCGTCCCGTGTCCGGGAGGGACTTTCCTTGGCGTGGAAGGCAAGCTTGGCGATACGGATATGTGGATCTCCTACCATTGTAACCGACTTTGTGTAACCCTAACCCTCTCCGGTGTCTATATAAACCGGAGGGTATAGTCCATAGGACAACATATAGAACAACAATCATACCATAGGCTAGCTTCTAGGGTTTAGCCTCTCCGATCTCGTGGTAGATCTACTCTTGTACTACCCATATCATCAATATTAATCAAGCAGGACATAGGGTTTTACCTCCATCAAGAGGGCTCGAACCTAGGCAAAACTTCGTGTCCCTTCCCTCCTGTTACCATCCAGCCTAGACATATAGTTCGGGACCCCCTACCCGAGATCCGCCGATTTTGACACCGACAGGGCCTGTTCTGGAGCTCCGCCGGAGAGGGCCATCATCACGGAGGGCTTCTACATCACCATAGCATCTCCGATGAAGTGTGAGTAGTTTACCTCAGACCTTCGGGTCCATAGTTAGTAGCTAGATGGCTTCTTTTCTCTCTTTGGATCTCAATACAAAGTTCTCCCCCTCTCTTGTGGAGATCTATTCAATGTAATCTTCTTATTTTTGCGGTGTGTTTGTTGAGATCGATGAATTGTGGGTTTATGATCAAGTCTATCTATGAATAATATTTGAATCTTCTCTGAATTCTTTTATGTATGATTGGTTATCTTTGCAAGTCTCTTCGAATTATCCATTTGGTTTCGCCAACTAGATTGGTAGTTCTTGACATGGGAGAAGTGCTTAGCTTTGGGTTCGATCTTGCGGTGTCCTTTCCCAGTGACAGAAGGCACGTATTGCGTCGTTGCCATCGAGGATAACAAGATGGGGTTTTATTCATATTGCATGAGTCTATCCCTCTACATCATGTCATCTTGCTTAAGGCTTTACTCTGTTTTTAACTTAATACTCTAGATGCATGCTGGATAGCGGTCGAAGAGTGGAGTAATAGTAGTAGATGCAGAATCGTTTCGGTCTACTTGTCATGAACGTGATGCCTATATACATGATCATGCCTAGATATTCTCATAACTATGCTCAATTCTGTCAATTGCTCAACAGTAATTTGTTCACCCACGGTAGAATACTTATGCTCTTGAGAGAAGCCACTAGTGAAACCTATGGCCCCCGGGTCTATTCTCATCATATCAATCTCCATCACTTTAATCTTGCTTTGCCTTTTACTTTGCCTTTACTTTTTACTTTGCGTCTCTATACCAAAAATATCAAAAATATTATATCTATCAGATCTCACTCTCGTAAGTGACCGTGAAGGGATTGATAACCCCTAATCGCGTTGGTTGCGAGTAGCTATCGTTTTGTGCAGGTACGAGGGACTTGAGCATGGCCTCCTAGTGGATTGATACCTTGGTTCTCAAAAACTGAGGGAAATACTTACACTACTCTGCTGCATCATCCCTTCCTCTTCGGGAAAATCCAACGCAAGCTCAAGAGGTAGCAGCGGGCAGGCTGGATGGGCAGCCAGAGGAGCAGGGGACAATAGTAGAGGAGTTGTAGCTTTCCTATTGCGGCCTTGCGGCTTCTAAATTCTTGGCTGCCCACAAAGCCGCCGCTCCCCTGTCCGTCGTCGCCTTCCTGCCGCCCCCTGTCCGTCCGCCTTCCAGCCTTTCCGCTCAGCGGGAGGAGATTGGATGATTGATTTGTGTCATACTAGACCTAGATCGATCCGGACTTGAAGGCGAATATCAATCTGGATCCGAGAATAAAAGTGGTGGACTTCGCACAATTTGGTTTTGCTTGGACGGTTAAACAGATTTTCGCGCCACATATCCGTAGAAAAAAAGTTTTTTGCGCCACACAATTGGTAGCAATGTGTCTACTTAATTTCTTTTTGTGCTGAATTAATTTTTTATTTTAAAATTTCTATTTTTTTAACACAATACATATGCAAGTGCTCATATACACGCGCATACACTCACTGCTTTGAATGCACACACGCACACTCTACCTCTATGAGCACCTCCAAAAGACTGAGCCGACATATCATCTTGAAATTTACGAAGTCGTCGACGGGAATGTCTCCTCCCACTGAATGCGCACTGCGAGAAATCCTGAAATAATTTCAGGATTAAATGCTAGTACCAGGATTTGAACCCTGGTGGACTGGGGATACCACAGTACCTCTAACCATCCAACCACATGTTGTCTACTTAATTTCTTTTTGTGCTGAATTAATTTTTTATTTTAAAATTTGTATATTTGTAGTCTTATAATAGATACAATTTGCAACCAATACATAGCAACAAATAAGATCTGTTGCACTACGACAGGGTCATGAGCCGCAAGCCTGCAATGCATATGCTACACCGCTTATATGCGTATCTACTGTGAATTTTGCGGCAAATAGTTAAAATGATGGAGAATACGTGTTGCTTTATAGGGGGTATCCTTGTAGTGAAATTGGAATCCATAATGCACCCTCGGTGAGAAATATTTATTCTTCACCCCCTCTATTTTTCCATCAATGTACCGTAATTTTACGTTTCGTAAGTTTTGTCTTATTTCCGACGCAAAAAGGGACCGTAAGAAAATATATAATCGCCGTAAAATATATTTTATGTTATGTAAAATTACAAACGTAAAAACATAGTCTAAAATACACATAAACTGCAAATTTTCTTGTCTTATGACCTATATATTTTTATTTTCTTATGTCAAATTTTACGTAGTGAATCAATAGAAATGTAACTATTTGAATTCCAAATGTAATTTAATTATGAAATGATCATAAGATTATCTCGGATGAAGAATAACTTATTCTGCACCCTGGGTGATGAATAGTAACAATATATATATATATATATAGTGTTACTATTCATCATTACTATTCATCACCCAGGCTGCAGAATAAGTTATTCTCCATCAAATGTAATCTTACAATCATTTCATAACTAAATTACATTTTGAATTCAAATAGTTACATTCCTATTGATTCACTACGTAAAATTTGACATAAGAAAATAAAAATATAGGTCATAAGACAAGAAAATGTACAATTTATGTGTATTTTAGACTATGTTTTTATGTTTGTAATTTTACATAACATAAAATATTTTTTACGGTGATTATATATTTTCTTACGATCCCTTTTTGCGTCAGAAATAAGACAAAACTTACGGAACGTAAAATTATGGTGCATTGATGGTAAAATAGAGGGGGGTGAAGAATAACTAGTCCTCACCCAGGGTGACGAATAGCGCGACCCTATATATATATATATATATATATATATATATATATATATATATATATATCATCACATATATGTGATGATAAATGAACAATACTAAAACTAATAATCCCTCCTGGGCCAGTATTCCGGCAGCTCCTCGCCAGCAGCTCCCTGGTGCGCGGCGTCTTCCCATTACGGAGGCAGTACTCCGCCTCGCAACGCTTGACGTACCAATTTGCCTCTTGCTGGCGGACGCACGCGGCCGATCTTGCCATTTCGTTGGGCGCCTGCCGGAGCTCCTCGTCTGTGGCACGCTGGAGCTTATCGGCCCACCTCCACGCAGCGACGAGGTGCCGAGCGCCTATGACCTTCCTCGCGAAGTACCTATCTTCGTACACCTCCTCGGCATGACGACGTGCCTGTCTTAAAGCTCTGCCACCTCCTTTTTCCAGGCGGCATCACAGGCTTCACAGGCCGCCTGGTACCTGGCTTCCACCTCCACCATCTCCTTCTTGAACGCCACTTGCCTGGCTTTCTCAGCCGGCGGCAGCGACTTCCACAGACAAAGATTGTACTAGCCCCAAAACCAATCCAAAGTTGGGGGTCCGGTGCAACCTCGTCAGGCGGCGCGTAGGGGTCCTCATCGCTGCTAATCGAGTGAGCGTCCTGGGGGGGGGCGGCGACTCCTCGTCGGCGCGTGGGCAAAACGGCGGGGCCATGGAAGAGATTTGAGAGAGAGAGAGAGAACGAGCGAGGGGAGGATGTAGATGAGAATGCAGGCGGGACGACGTGAGTAAGGTAGTATTTATTGGCGGCCGTAATCTAGATCAACGAGGACAGTACACACGCCTGTTGCCAAAGTTTACGAGTATTGTAGTTTGAACTACACACAATCCCCGCAGCAAAATCTGTGTGTGAACATAATAGCCAAAATTCGTGTGTGAACATAATAGCTAATGGTTTGCAATGCAGAACCGTGTCTGATTAATGATCCCCACCACTCACCTACCAAACCTCGAGCCGCGAGATAGAGTGCCAATCGTGTGGGGGCGGTTGTCTTGCCAAATCTTTACATTTTCTTTTTTGGACACCAGATATTTACATCATCTGGTGATTTTTTAGCTTGCGGACAAGTACACAAAAATATGATTTTTCAAACCGTTATGGTTAGGCGTTGCATGTAGATATAGTTCAAATTTGAAATACGGTCATTAAATGGTTAGAAAATAATTTAAATGTCTTTAAAAGGTCAATTGACCCATGAAATTTTCTAAATTTTCACATGACAGTTGTATTAGCGCATGTTAAACGCAGAAAAAAATTAAAGGCCATAAGAGGAAGCTATCTCCCGTTCGTCATCAAACATGCATTGTTCCCTCTCGGAACCATGAACCTTCTAGTGAGTTGCTCCAGTTTGTGAGGGGTGTGTGTCCAAATTTTCGTCAAACTGGCCAATTTATTTACCACACCATCTTGGTGGCATGACATTAAATCAAGCAATGTTTCATGTTTTTCTGATCACTTTTTATTTTTTTGGAATTAAAATGCCATGGCACTCCATGCATGTGTGCCCATGCCTTGAGATCAATATGTTTGAAAATTCCTTCTAATTTACAGCACATGGAATTAATTCGCACACAAGTACACAAAATATGATTTTTCAAACCGTTATGCTTAGGCGTTGCATGTAGATGTAGTTCAAATTTGAATTACGGTCATTAAATAGTTAGAAAATCACTTAAATGTCTTTAAAAGGTCAAATGACCCCTGAAATTTTCCAAATTTTCACATGAGAGTTGTATTAGTGCACGTTAAACGTAGAAAAAAATTAAAGGCCGTAAGAGGAAGCTATCTCCCGTTCGTCATCAAACATGCATTATTCCCTCTCGGAACCACGAACCTTCTAGTGAGTTGCTCCGGTTTGTGAGGGGTGTGTGTCCAAACTTTCGTCAAACAGGCCAATTTTTTACCACATCATCTTGGTGGCATAAAATTAAATCAAGCAAGATTTCATGTTTTTTTTATCATTTTTAATTTTTTTGAAATTAAAATGCCATGGCACTCAATGCATGTGTGCCCATGCCTTGAGACAAATATGTTTGAAATTCATTCTAATTTACTGTACATGGAATTAACTCGCACACAAGCACACAAAAATATGATATTTCAAACCGTTTTGGTTAGACGTTGCATGTAGATGTAGTTCAGATTAGAATTACGGTAACTAAATGGCTAGAAAATCACTTAAATGTCTTTAAAAGGTCAAATGACCCCTGCAATTTTCAAAATTTCCACATAACATAGAAAAAAAATTTGAAGGCCATAAGAGGAAGCTATCTCTCGGAACCACGAACCTTCTAGTGAGTTGCTCCGGTTTGTGCGGGATGTGTGTCCAACCTTTCGTCAAACAGACCAATTCTTTTACCACATCATCTTGGTGGCATGACATTAAATCAAGTAAGGTTTCATGTTTTTCTGATCATTTTTTTAATTTTTGGAATTAAAATGCCATGGTACTCCACGCATGTGTGTCCATGCCTTGAGACCAATATGTTTGAAAATTCATTCTAATTTACTGCACATGGAATTAACTCGCACACTAGTACACAAAAATTTGATTTTTCAAACCGTTATGGTTAGGCGTTGCATGTAGACGTAGTTCAAATTTGAATTACAGTCATTAAATGGCTAGAAAATCACTTAAATGTGTTTAAAAGGTCAAATGGCCCCTGAAATTTTCGAAAATTTTACATGACTGTTGTATAGTGCATGTTAGACATTAAAATTGAAGGCCGTAAGAGGAAACTATCTCCCGTTCGTCATCAAACATGCATTATTCCCTCTCGGAACCACGAACCTTCTAGTGAGTTGCTCCGGCTTGTGAGGGGTGTGTGTCCAAACTTTCGTCAAGCAGGCCAATTTTTTTACCACATCATCTTGGTGGCATGACATTAAATCAAGCAAGATTTCATTTTTTTGATCATTTTTTAATTTTTTGGAATTAAAATGCCATGGCACTCAATGCATGTGTGCCTATGCCTTGAGACCAATATGTTTAAATTCATTCTAATTTACCGTACATGGAATTAACTCGCATACAAGTACACAAAAATATGATTTTTCAAACCGTTATGGTTAGACGTTGTATGTAGATGTAGTTCAGATTTGAATTACGGTCATTAAATGGCTAGAAAATCACTTAAATGTCTTTAAAAGGTCAAATGACCCCTGAAATTTTCAAAAATTTCACATGACAGTTGTAT
Organism: Triticum aestivum; assembly: GCF_018294505.1. Classification (NCBI taxonomy): domain Eukaryota; kingdom Viridiplantae; phylum Streptophyta; class Magnoliopsida; order Poales; family Poaceae; genus Triticum; species Triticum aestivum. The sequence goes on along the minus strand of NC_057800.1, from coordinate 559,999,141 downwards.
TAGTGCACGTTGGACGTAAAAAAAATTAAAGGCCGTAAGAGGAAGCTACATCCCGTTCGTCATCAAACATGCTTTGTTCCCTCTCGGAACCACGAACCTTCTAGTGAGTTGCTCCGGTTTGTGAGGGGTATGTGTCCAACCTTTCGTCAAACAAGCTAATTTTTTTACCACATCATCTTGGTGGCATGACATTAAATCAAGGAAGGTTTCATGTTTTTCTGATCATTTTTTAATTTTTGGAATTAAAATGCCATGGCACTCCACGCATGTGTGTCCATGCCTTGAGACCAATAGGTTTGAAAATTCATTCTAATTTACTACACATGGAATTAACTCGCACACAAGTACACAAAAAATTGATTTTTCAAACCGTTATGGTTAGGCATTGCATGTAGATGCAGTTCAAATTTGAATTACGGTCATTAAATGGCTAGAAAATCACTTAAATGACTTTAAAAGGTCAAATGACCCCTGAAATTTTCAAAAATTTCACATGACTGTTGTATTAGTGCACATTAGACGTAAAGAAAAAATTAAAGGCCGTAAGAGGAAGCTATCTCCTGTTCGTCATCAAACATGCATTGTTCCCTCTCGGAACCACGAACCTTCTAGTGAGTTGCTCGGTTTGTGAGGGGTGTGTGTTCAAACTTTCATCAAATAGGCCAATTTTTTACCACGTCATCTTGGTGGCATGACATTAAATCAACCAAGGTTTCATGTTTTTCTAATCATTTTCTTAATTTTTTGGAATTAAAATGCCATGTCACTCCATGCATATGTATGCATGTGTCCATGTCATGAGACCAATATGTTTGAACATTTCTTCTAAGTTACTGCACATGGAATTAACTTGCACATAAGTACACAGATATGATTTTCAAACCATTTTGGTTAGGCGTTGTATGTAGATGTAGTTCAAATTTGAATTACGATCATTAAATGGCTAGAAAATCACTTAAATGTCTTTAAAAGGTCAAATGACCCCTTGAATTTTCAAAAATTTCACATTACAGTTGTAGTAGTGCACGTTAGACGTAGGAAAAAATTGAAGGCCATAAGAGGAAGCTATCTCCCGTTCGTCATAAAACATGCATTGTTCCCTCCCGGAACCACGAACCTTCTAGTGAGTTGCTCCAGTTTGTGAGGGGTGTGTGTCCAAACTTTCGTCAAACATTCCAATTTTTTTACCACATCATCTTGGTGGCATGACATTACATCAACCAAGGTTTCATGTGTTTCTGATATTTTTAAATTTTTTGGAATTAAAATGCCATGTCAGTCCATGCATACATATGCATGTGTCCATGTCGTGAGACAAATATGTTTGAAAATTCTTTCTAATTTACTGCACATGGAATTAACTTGCACAGAAGTACACAAATATGATTTGTCAAACCGTTATGGTTAGGAATTGCTTGTAGATGTAGTTTAAATTTGAATTAAATGGCTAGAAAATCACTTAAATATCTTTGAAAGGTCAAATGACCCCTAGAATTTTCCAAAATTTCACATTTCAGTTGTAATAGTGCATGTTAAACATAGAAAAAAATTGAAGACCTTAAGAGGAATCTATCTCCCGTTCGTCATCAAACATGCATTGTTTCCTCTCGGAATCACTAGCCTTCTATTGAGTTGCTCCAGTTTGTGAGGGATGTGTTTCCAATCTTTCGTCAAACATGCCAATTTTTTTCCACATCATCTTGGTGGCATGACATTACATCAACCAATGTTTCATGTGTTTCTGATATTTTTTAAATTTTTTGGAATTAAAATGCCATGTCACTCCATGCTTAATTGTGTCATAGCCTTGAGACCAATATGTTTGAAAAATCCTTCCAATTTACTGCACATGGAATTAAATCGCACACAAGTACACAAAATATGAGTTTTCAAACCGTTATGGTTAGCTGTTGCATTAACATGTAGTTCAAATTTCAATTATGGTCATTAAATGGCTAGAAAATCACTTAAATGACTTAAAAAGTCAAATGACCCTTAGAATTTTCTAAAATTTGACATGACAGTTGTATTAGTACTACAAAATTTCTCGTACATTTAAAACATCATCTGTTGCCACTGTACTCCAAATTAGTCTTTCACATCTAATAAAAAATATCTACAACGTCACACACAATTGTTTTCTAGGAACCGTTTGCGATGAAAATATTTGGGTCTATTTAAGTCTCCCTCCTTAAGCTTCGTCGGCTCGTCTGCTCCAGTGTCGGCATCCCCCGAATCCATGAATCCCGACCCCCATTCCTGCACCCCCTTCTTGCAAAGATGACACCGTGGAAACGCTTCCTGAAGGCTCATACGATGGCCGCGTGCCCCCCGAGCGCCGCCACCTCGCCGAGAGCGCAGCCGCCTACGCCGAGAGTGCCACCGCATCCGCATTGAGCGTGGCCGCTTCCGCCAAGAGGGCGTCTACGGCAGCCGACAGGGCAGCTGCAGCAGCCGAGACGGCTGCAGCTGCTGCTGCGATAGCAGCTGCAAACGCCGAGAGCGCTCGAGCAGCTGTTCGTGCCACTGATGTCGCTCTGGCCCGGGTCGAGGCCATCCATGCCAAGATCGAGGATGCACACGCCAAGATATTCCAGGCCACCTCAGACTCCAGCATTCAACACACGTCTAAAAAGGCGACGGTGGCCATGGAGCACCTGCTTCCTCATGAGGTCACCGAGCGGGAGCTGGAGATACAGGAGGCAGTGGAGATCGAGGAGCAACGGGAGGAGGAGTTGCGCGTGGCCGAGGTCGAGGTAGAGAAAAGTCTGTCCGTCGAGGAATCAGCGATGGAGTACCAACGCAAGCTCTGGCGCAAACACTACTACGAGTACTACAACCTTGAGGGCGGCGCCGAGGACGAGGACGAGGACGTGGTCGACTTTAGCAGGGGGTACGCGGAGTCCACCAACAGCGGCATGTCGTTAGGACAAGTCATCGATGTCTCATCTCACACTGACGATGCATTGGCGGGCACGGCGGCAGATTTGTTAAAATTATGTGTACTTAGGCTTTGTTTTTAATGCTGGTCTTTTGTTAGAGCAATGTTTAGGTTAACTGGGTATGTTTAATTACTAAAATTGCTCGATTTAGTAAGTTTGGTCTATCTGATGTACGCTCTTTTGTGTGCCCAAATTAGCAAGCGATGTTAAATTATGTAATGACGTACCCGGGGAAATTTCCACCAAAATTTGAATTATCAAACTCATCCCATGCACGTAAAGTAGAAGAATCATTTATGGTGCACACGATCGTTCAAAGTGAATGGTCTGGTGGCACCGCGCGCAAAGTTTCCCTCCACATTTCCAAAATTTTGGTCTACCACAAAAATATCTACCCCCGCCCCCATTCCCCCTTCCCCACCCCCTTTTTTCCCCGACCACAAGTCACATTTCCCCCGTTTCCTCCTTCCTTCCTTCCTTGCTAAGCTATAGCCGCTTCCTCGCTCTCACCGTCTCGCATCCTACCGTCGGGGTAGCGATGGTCTTCTTCAAAGACCTCTCCAGCGGCTCCTCCTCTGGCAACTACTCCTTCACCACTCGGGTATGCCTCTCTTCTCTCTCTCTCTCTCTCTCTCTCTCTTGGGCTATGACTTGGAATGAAGGACTTTTACCTGGCGGTCGATTTGAGTCATTTCTTCCTCTTGTAGCTCCCTAAGACCATCAGTGGCAAGGAATGGAGCGGGGTGGCTGAAGATCTATCTGCTCGTTGTCACCATTAATCTCCATGCGTGAAGCTAGTTGCGTTTGATTCTGTGGACAGTGGGAGGAAGTTTCTGACATGTGCAGAGAAGGTTAGACCCTCTTTCATTGTTACAAATCATTTGTTAGATGTGATTCAGACACTGTTACGGTCCCAACCCATTCATACCACACCTTCAGCCAATCGCATCCTAAGACAGTGTCACAGTTTGTACCTAGTATCTTAAATTGTTGCCATCTCATCAGCGGTGCCATTAGAAAATTATTTGGCACCGCTTCAGCAGTTTGTGCAGCCAACTTTGGTCCACACATCCGAGCAGCCAAGCAGTAAAATACTAAATCTTTATGGCACGAAGGAACTGGGCATCGGAGCAACTATGTGCTCCGGAGTCCGGTTCCCTGATTTTTTCTGCTGCATCGGCTCATCAGTGCAGGGCACCGGTGCTAGATGTAGTAATAGTTGTCTTTACCCCAGTTTTGGCATACATTGTGGACGGCCTTAGTGCTATTAGTTCTATGTTACTCAATTTGTGCATGTACACACCTGTTAGTATCAATTTGCTGTCATCCAAACACTGTCGCTATGCTATTGCAGTTATATTTACCTTCCTCATAAAATGTTCAATTTGTTATTTATTGTACATGAGTAAGAACTTGTAGCGTCGTTGTAGTTAATTATAGCTTCTGATGTTCTAGAATTTGTTTGTTGTCTCAGTACCAATTATTTCATTTGCACATTGATCTTTTTGAGAAGATATGTCATAATTAACATGTTTCTTCAGTTTTTCAAAATAAGCATTGGTGATTTTCTATGTTGCTATAAACCCATTTCCCATACAGTTGTTACTGATCTAGTTTTAAATATTATAGGATGAACGGAAGTGTTCTTACTTGGAGTGGGTTTCTCAAGAGTGGCCACAGTCTTTGAAGATGTTCCTAACGAAGTTCTAGAGCATGTATGAGGAAGAGAACACACGTAGGCTTAGAGAAAGTGTTGTCAATGCTGAAGCATATTTCAAGATGCGGGATAAAAAGTTGAAGGTGGAGAATGAGCTCAGATTTTTGAAATCTGACTTTGCTAAGATGGTGTTGGCGAAGGAGGAGGCACTTTCCCAGTTAGCCCGTGCAAAACGGGTTCTTACTGAACTGAAATCAGAGGTGGATAAGACAAGCCTGGATGATCTCGATTAGGGAAATGAATATATTATTTTTATGAAGTTGAACTAGCTATATGTTGTACTGTGATGTTTTCATATAGCTACCGTACTGTGATGTTATAATATATTTATGTGCCTGATATGAAATTGGAAAACAACTGTTCGACATGAAATGTGAATTTGCGTAATACTGGAATTATTAATTGTAAACTAATAAACCTGTTAAATGTGTCATGGACCTTTGCAAACGGTTCTAGCAGTAAACGCACTAGCGATGGATAGCCCAATGCCACACACTTTTCTTCATCAAATCATGTGTGATATAGTTGATAAAAGCAAACAGTTAACCATGGAAAACCGCGTGTGATAGTTACACCTTTCACACATGAGCCTACACATAAAACTGTGTGGGATGTACGTCCAAACGGAAACAGTTCCCTTGATTGACTGTGTGGGATGTACATAAGAACGGAAACGTATTCCTTGGATTGACTGTGTGTGATATACATACGAATGGAAATATTTTTCTGGGATTCACCGTGTGGGATGTACATACCTGTGGAAATGATTTTCTCGGATTACCGTGTGGGATGTACATACCTAGGGAAATGATTGGGTTTCGATGCCTCGCTCGATCGCACATGGCCCCAGCCTGGGTCCTAGGAGGGCCTATCCCCGATGATTTCTGGGTCGTGTGGGAAGGACACCCTATCGCACACACTCACTTGGCGACGGTCCCAAATGCCGTCACGGAAAGGGGTTAAAAACCGTTTGTTTAGGACTGATGTGTACCAATGCAGGTAGTGCACACCCGACCCCCATCCTCCTCCTCCTTCCACATCCCACATGCCCCGACCGCTGATGCGAGCACGACACGTTCCACCCAAATCACCAACCCCTCCACCAAATAAGCGCCGCCCTAAGCCATGGTGCACGTAGTATAGCCAGGATCTCAAGGAGCATTTGGCAGCGGAGAAGCAAATCGCGGCCGCCCGCGCGGATGAGGTCGCGATGGCTGCCATTCGTGCTGATCCCCAGATCTTGGAGGAGCACCTCGCCATCAAGGCCACCATTGACGCCTCACGCGCCGACACCACGACGCGGTTGGCTGCATTAAATGACAGTTTGTGGCGTTTTCTCGAGGCCACCGTCGGTGCCTTCGACGAAGACTATGAGGTGTTTTCTCGGCGTGCATGTTCTTACCTCATCTCGAGAGCCACCAGGTTGGTGCTTGGAGCGGCTCAGTGTCGCGGGATTTCTGCGGCCACCTATGGGACCGGGTGGCCCCCTGTTGGTTCGGCAGGGGGATGACGCGTCGCACAAAGAGCAGACCAACATATGGGAGCGCGTCGGGGAGCACACAATCGATTTACCCAGGTTCGAGCAGCCGCGAGGCGTAAGACCCTACTCCTACTTTAGTGGATTGATGGAAGAATGGATGTGGTGGTGTGTAGTACACTTTCCCGGCAAGGTTTGCCCGTGGCGACTACGTGTATGTGGTGGCTTGGGGTTGTCAACTTTCCAGCCTTCTAACCCCTCCTATGAGTGCCATGGGCCTCCTTTTATAGATTAAGGGGTCACCACAGTGGCAAAGTGGTCATTATCCACTGATATGATAGCAAACAGTGCTATCATACCTAACTCTGCGAGCTGACAGGGTGCATTAAATGTGCCACTTAGTGTCACATCACTAGGCACCCGGCAAGGCCTGCCGAGCTATCTTGCCAGCTCTGCTCCTACTTTCTTGACACGTCGCGAGACGGGTGTCATCTGTAGGCTTCTGTGTAGGAAATGGCTGCCATGTGGCGAATGGCTTCCACTTAATCATCTTGCGGCTTGACACTGCACTGATTGACGACGTGAGTCATGCTTGAGTGGTTGGTGAGGCGGTTCTGCTCCCGCGAGCCCTGGCAAGCCCTGCCGGGGAGCCTCCGTTGCTTGCTTCTGGTGGTGGCCTCGCCTCTTGCGGGGCTCGCCTGCCCGGCAAGGGAGGCCCTTCTCTTGCTGATATCTTGCTCCTTAGGCTCAACCTTGGTCCATCTGAGCCGCATGTTGGTTCTTCAATATCTCCTAGTTCTCCAATCTCTGACTTAAGCTAGTGCTTCAATCTTGATCTTGTGCCTATGCATGGTTGGTGAATAGACCCAGGGTGTGTTGCACCGACAGAAGCCCACGGGCCTGCCCCGAACGCGCTACTGAGCGTCGTCGGGGTAGGGCCTAATAAGTGCACAGGCAAAGCTGCTGAAGGGGTTGGCCCCTTAAGTTTTCCGTTGCTGCTTCTTCAATCTTGATTCCGGTCTAGTTTCCGGTTTTCCCGCATGTGGCATAAAGCCAATAGTGGTGGGGTTGCTCCAGTAATGGCTCATGAATGACTTTAACGCACGGGGTATAAGCTGTCAATTTACTCTTCCCACAGCGCGCCCTTATCCTTAGCCACGTATGCAGGATGCATCGCGCGGGGTAGGTAATGGAGGCGCGTGTCATGGGAGAGTACCTTGGGAAGGCCCCGCATGCCTTGAATTGGCGGAGGAGGATGGTGATTCCCCATGGATGGAGCCGCTGCCCTCCCCGCCCGGCCTATAAAAGGGAGGAGCGGAGGAGGGCAGAGACATCCATTTCCATGGTCCTTCTTTCCTCATCTTCTGCGTCTGCTGGTCATGCTTTAGAAGGAAGCCAGGGGCCAGCCCCCGGGCTCTGGCTCGGGGCATCCTCATGTTGGTGCTGATGCTTGGGGAGTGAGCCTGGTCCTTGGCGTGGCGACTCTTTTGGTCTCCTCAATGCTTGTCCGAGAGGCGGGGCTGGAGATCATTCGTAATCCTAGCATCGCCCCTCCCGGAGGCCTTGGAGTTGATGTTGACGAGAGGCACGACTTCGCGCCCGCCAAGGTGGGGCGCGACACACCTCGAGCCTCCTAGCCGTTCTGGCTGCTCATTGTTTCTCCGCTGGAGGCATCCGAACGGAGTCTTGGCGCCTCCCGAGAGCAGCGGTGGTGAGGATAAAGCGAGGGAAGACGGAGAAGGCGGGTGGCAGGGGGTCAGGTCGGAGTACGATGGCGTGGATGCCTTTGCCTCCGACCGTCAACCTGCTACCTCGTCTTTCCGCTCTTCCCATCCCTCCCTGGCATCATCATCTCCAGCCTCTTCGGGTGATAGCCGGGGAGGGATGTTCTCTTGGTGCCTTCTCCTCACCTCCAGCAATCTTCCGGATGAGCTTTGGTCGATGACTCCACTGGTGCTCAAGCCGGGGCTTCTTGCTGGCTCTGGAGGTGGTGACCAGAAGGCGCCGTCCCGTCCCCCGTGCTCCTCCTTTGCAACCTTGCCACTCCTGGTCTTGTCAGGACGCGCCCGACGGGCCCTGATGAGACCGGGGTGGGCTCCTGCTTGGGCGCTTACTTTCTCATCTTTTCCTCCTTCCGTTGTAGTGCCTGAAGGAGGGAAAACGAAAAGAGGAGATCACGTGGCACTTATCTTTTTTCAATCTTAAACTTGTAGGAAATCATCAAATTTTAATTCAAATAATGTAATCTCTCGAGTCCATCTTTGTGTTCTGTAATGCTTGTACTTGTATTCGCATGTCAATGAAAGAAATAAACCTTGCCGAGAACTCATGCATCTATATGTCCATGCAAAGGTAGAGTACCTCTTTATTGTAATTAAACGAGTTTTCCCGGAAGGATATCCTGCCGGCACCCCTTTTCGTTTGCCTGAGAACCATGTCTGCTGGGGAACAGACTGAGGCGCCAGCCCCCCGCCCACTCCCTTTTCATCATGGGCCACTGCGATCATCCAGGCCGAAGCAACATTCGAGCCAAGGATGGGAGCACCCTAGCTTCAAGAGAGGAGCGAGGTTTCTCTATGCACAAGTTATAGCTTACAGAACACTAATGGACAAGAGGTAAACTTATCTGTTTGGCTTGCCGAGGACCACAGTGTCATGCCATCTTCTCGTCCCTTGTCGGAGTCATGTTCACGGCAGGAACCTTCAACTCCATGTAGATGAGAATGAATGCAGGATGCAGTCCTATCTATATGCATATGCAAATGCTAATGAAATGTGTATGCAATGATCTGGATGTACCTGTGCACTACAAAAAGACACGTCCGTGACATTTTGGGCCGAACGAAATTTTTTTGTCATGCTTATGACACTTCTATGACGATAATTGTGACAAAACCCGGTATCATCATAGATGTGATGAGCTCCTACTTCTATGACAAAAAATCATGACATAAAATGGGATTTTCCTCCTGGGCGGGCTCGAAACGCAGCTGCATGACATTCTTTGGGACGTCCATAACGGAAAAACCATGGTAGAAGCGAGGGCGAGGAAAATATCGGGGGAGTTCCCGGTTACGGTGGGTGGTCGGGGGCCAAGCGATGTGCGTTTCTCTCGTACGTACGCGCGTGTGTGCGAGGCATTGCGCTCTAACTGAACCCGAGCGAGGCGCTGGGCTCTAACTGAACCCGAGCGATTGCACTAGCTATGTTATTGAACCCAAGTGATCGATCCCTTGCTGTTAACTGAACCTGGGTGATTCCTTCGCTACTGTTGCTAAGTGAAGCCGATCGATGGTCCCTCTTGATGAACAGTGAGCGTTGTTGGGGGTTTGGATGAACAGTTCCAGGTAGGGGGTTCGATGAACAAGACCCTGTGGTGTTGCTGCTGGATGAACAGTACCTCGATCGATCGAGCCGGTGGATGAACAGGACCCCGTGGAGGGATGGATGAACATGACCCCGTGGAGGGCTGGATGAACAGGACCCTGTGGAGGGCTGGATGAACAGGATGACCCCGTGGAGGGCTGGTTGAATAGTAGCCGGCGGAGGGATGGATGAACGGTATCCCGTGGAGGGGTGGTTGAACAGGACCCCATGGAGAGAGTTGGTTGAAGATTAGCCGGTTGAGGAGCGCATGGTGGAGGCTGGATGAATAGGAGCCCGTGGATGAACAGTCGCGGGTGGAGGCTGGAGGAGGTCGATGGTGCATGAACAGTAGCCCATGGAGGCAGTCGACGGTGGAGATGAACAGTATCCCGTGGAGTCCCATTTTGCGTTACGCCACACCCCTCCCGATGAATAGGACCCCATTTTGACTGTAGCGCTCCAACACAAGTCTGTTTCCTCCATTTTGCGGTACGCTACACCCCTCCTGATCAATAGGACCCCGTTTCGACCAAGAGAAGTCTGTTTCCTATGTTTTGCGGTACGCCCGACCCCTCCGGATGAACAAGATCCCATTTCGACCGTGGCCGGTCGAACACAAGGCCGTTTCCTCCGTTCTGCAGTACGCCAAGGCTAGTTTCCATCGGCTGTTTCGTCCAAGCCGGTTGGCTCCCGATGAACAGCACGCGTTCCGTTGCCTCCCGATGAACACGACACATTCCGATGCCTCCCCATGAACACGACGATGACGCAGTTTCTCCGTTGCGACCCAGCCATGTACATGAGCCCTGGCCATACGTATGCGGGAGTAGGCGTTCGAGACCCCGCCCGTATGTACGTACGTGGCCGTATTTACTTTCTTGCACCCTGGCCGATGTACGTACGTGTACATGCTACGTGTGCGCCTCTACTACGACATGTGTGCACCTCTACTACGACACGTGTGCACCTCTACATCGACCAGTATGTACGTACATGTTCGCGACCAGAATGACAACGCTATGTATGCTTCTACTATGTGGGTCCCGACTATCAGGCAATTCCTTGCGTGCGAAGATGTTACTGGTGGGTCCCAGCAGTCAGGGAGAAACATTTTTTTTCACAAAATACGGTGGCCCGTCCGGTGGGTCCCTGTTGTTAGGTGGAGGAATCATTATTTTGTGCGTAATAAGGAGGCACTTCATTGCTGCGGCCGTGGACCCAACTGTCAGCCTCTCCACATACAATACTCTTTCAATGGAAGTCGTTCCTTGACCGCGTTGACCACGCCGTGCCGAGAGCACCAGGGCGGTGGACGACGGCGAGGCCTAGGAAGGGGACGACGTGGATCCGGGAAAGACGCGGTAGTGGATGCCCATGCAGAGAGGAGTACGATGGTTCACTGGTTCGGCTGCGATGTGAGGCTGCCATTGTCGCAGAATAACAGGGGGTGCGGATGAGTAGAGGCATGGCCTGGCCAGAGGTGGGAGTAGTAGGGGCGGTGAGGCCTCCGCGGCAACACAGCCGGCCACGGGAGGCAGGAGCAGGCGGCACAACCAGCACTGCTTTGGGCGCCTGGAGCAAGAAGACCAGAGGTTGAAGAAGCACTATGGCCGTTGGATGCATCATATGGTCACTGGAGCTAGAATCGTTCATATTGACTAAGTTGGCAAAACCCTCCATCTGCGTCAACTTAGTAGGCCCACAAGTCAGCCTCCCATATGGTGGGTCCCAGCTAGTAGGGGGAGTATTCATTTTTTTGTGCATAATAAGGAAGCACTTCCTTGCATGCGAAGATATAGCTGGTGAGTCCGAGCTGTCAGCGGCGGGAATATTTTTTTTGCGAAATACAAAGGCCCTTCCGGTGGGTCCCAGATGTCAGGTGGAGAGATCATTATTTTGCGCCTAATAAGGAGGCATTTCCACGTATAGTCCACTTCCGATGGTCAACGTCGTCAACGCACGACATCCGATGAATCCAGGATTTTCGTTGCCAAAAAAATCCAGGATTTTATTGTTAAGAAATTATTTTATTAAGTTAATAAGATGTGGGATATTGTTTTCTTACATATGTAAGTATCTGTTAAATATATGATGACAATAATATATAATAACATATAAAATAATTTAAATATATATAATATAGTTAGAAGGGAAACATAAGTTGGACCAGGCGGTCCTATTCTTATATAGAAAAATAGAATGGACCCGTGCGTTTTCTTCAAAAAATACATAAATTGGGTTGCTGATGTTTCAGGAAAATTAAAACCTCGGATGGGAGGTCCATAGGCCGGTCGATACATGACGACCCTCAATAAAATACAAACCGGCATGTCGTGGGTTGCGCATGTTAAAAAAGAAAGCTTAGACGGGGCATCCCACAACCCAGCTGATACTTGCTGCCCCAGTGATAATAAATGATACCTGCCAGCTCCCCGGCTTCGTTGTGCATTTATCTCCTTTAGTAACTACATTGAAGCACCTAAAAAAATGTAACTATGTTGACAAACCCATGGGCCCCAATGTCAGTATAGCATTAGGAGGAAGTATCTTTTCAATGAGGCACTTGCTTGCGTGCGGCCATAGACCTGGTGGGTCTCGACTGTCCGCCTCTCCACTTACAGTCCTCTCCAGAATCCTCTCGTTTGTTCAGCATGTTCACAATGGCAGAAAGCGGCGCCGTGGCGAGCGCACAAAGGCGCAGGAGGAGATCGGACCAACTGAGGCAGTGCCTTATTTGTAAGAAAGTACTGAACTAGCCCAGTGGCCAAGTGACATTACCGACACCTGTTCCGCCCGGGTTCGATTCCACCTGATGCAGGGAAAATATCTTCAAAATTTTTGCCTCTGCCATTATTGACATGTGGGTCCCCATTGTCATCCACGCACACCACGTCCAACACTTGCCAAAATTTCGTCCCTCATTTTCTCTACTTTTCACACTCGACATTGTGTGCGCATTTTGAAAATAGCATATCTTTTTAACTGTGCATCATATGAAGATGTGCTATGCATGAATGTTGATCAGCATGATGTTAACTGGCTGGTAGTTCCATTTTCAACCATGAATAAAACTTCCAACTTGATGTTATCCTTGTTTGAAAAGGCCGTGTTAATATAAATGCTCTGCCTCTAAAAGTTGCAGTTTCTTATCTAAAACTGAACTTGCAGTTTCTTATCTGAAACTGAAACTTGCAGTTTCTTTTCTAAGAATCACAATGTCTGCACTTTTATACTCCTATGAAACTACATTTTTAAGTGCTAAAAATAGATCTCTAGAATTCATAAAATACTTCATATGCTCAATACTGCAAATCTGAAATTCAAAAGACATTCATATCTGAAAGTACTCTCAAAATACACAACACAAAACACAATTCACAACCAGCAAATACTGACAACCCTAAGCTCCTCTTGACAATTCACAACCTTCCCAACATTGGGCTGGGGGGGGACAGTCCCCTCCTATTTTGTGGCGGCACAACCGCCCCATGAGACGATGTGAACGGCGAGGGAGAGGATGGTGGGGAAGCACCATCGGGCCAACTGCTTTTCTCCTCTTGCAGTTGGGTTCGATCGACGAAGACTCCATAGGCTCGCTCTGGCATGACACCCTCACAAACGGTACCCTGTAGATTCTCGATCCTTCAATCTCTGGTGGATGCTCCATCTGGGATCGATACTACCACCACCGCTCCCTCACGATCGGATTCGGTGAATCTGTTTGCTCCATGGCCTAGAGGAGCAGCTCTATGCACTCCCGCGCAACTCCCTTCGGGAGTATCGCCGCCTTTTCGCTCTGTTGCAAATATTTGGCCATGGATGTCACCATCGCCGCTAGTTGCTCCTTGTTGTCAAACCAAGACTGTATCTTCAACATCCTAGCTAGCTTCACAGGGTCGCCGTCTGCGATCCTCACGTATCGGTTGTACTCCTACATCGATCTACTTATCCACAACACCTTCACTCATGGGCGGTGGTTTTTGAATGGAAGAGGAGAGGAGCAGTGCTGGTTTTGGATTAGAATGGGAGAGCAGCAACACTGGTTTTGGATTAGAACAGGAGAGGTGGGGCGATGGTTTTGAAATTGAAGAGGAGAGGAGCGACGCTAGATTTAGATTGGAACAGGAGAGGAGCGGCGGTGGTTGAAGAGGAGAGGAGCGACGCTGGTCTTGGAAGTATTTTTTGTTTTGCGTATTTTGGGTCAAAGTTTGACCACGTACTGTATTTGACAAGCAAAATGTGAATGCATGTCACCAAAAATTGTATCGTTTGGTTCATATCTGAATGTACTTTCAAATTATATTATTTTTGCAACGTATAACATATATTTTATTTGTGAAAATCATGGTCAATTATGACCCAGAAAAAAAGAAGACTAGTTAATGTGGGGTCATTTTCTTAATTGAAGGGTAAATTGATTTTGATTTTGATTTTGATCCAGTCACAGCACGCCGGCCCTCTTGTCCAATCCTAAATCGCTGCCGCACACTCCTCTCCCTCTTCTCCATTGCAAAACCACCTCCTCTCCTCTCCATCATCTCCGTTCCAAAACCACTGTCTCGCCTCTCCCTCCTATCCATTGCAAAACCACCCCCTCTCCTCTCCTTCATCTCCATTCGAAAACCACCGTCTCGCCTCTCCCTCTTCTCTATTGCAAGACCACCGTCTCTCCTCCCATGTTCCAAATCTAGCACCGGACCACTCAGAAGGACATCTATGGAGAGGATGTAGAAGCGAATCAGGCAGATCGCTGGCGGCGACCAGGCAAAGTTAGACAGGTTGAATGAGATCCTTACTTGGTCGCGGAGGTGGTGGGCATACAGGTCGAAGGTCGAGCACCCAGAGGATAACGAATCGATCGAGTACGGTGTGCCGTTTGTGAGGGTGCAGAGCTAGCCGAAGCCACAGGAGTATTTGTTCTCCCACGGGAAGATGAGGCTGGATGGCACGATGTCGCTTCCCCACCATTCTCCATGGTTCCCTCGACGCTCGCCTCAATTCAATGGCGGAAGTAGGGTTTAAGGTAAGCTTCGCACTAACCTAATCTTCCATCTGCACATGCTTACAATTAGTGTGACAGCTAATGAAAATCATGCTTACAATCAGTCTCCGAGTACTACTCCAATAACCCTAAAATAGCTCTGGACCTTTGGGTCAAAGTTGTGACACTGTACAAATAAAGAAAAATAGATTGGTGCTTCTTTCAAAAAAGAGTACTCCCTAGAAAACTGCCAATATAAGCTACTAGTATTTGGTTAGGCCTTTCCCAGTGCTTCACTGTGGATAGGTGCTAAGCATGCCACATAAGCGAAAATATGACATGGCACAACATTTAAAGAGGAGAGAGAGCCCTTTGATAACTTTGGGAAGAACCAATGCCAAACGCGAGAACCTAGGCAAACCACTTAAATGAAACAATTTGACCAATGCATGAAAGACTAGATGCTATCTCATTAAATAAAGTGTGCTTAGCAACAACAAGTTAATCACCTATGTATTGGGGAGTTGAGTTGCTAAGGTATTCAATGCACTTAGCACCTCATCTAAGCATCTTTGCATTGGAAGAGGTCTTAGAGGATTTGCTGCTGAGAAACATCCGTCCACAGAGAGCGCCACACATCCCACTGGTGGTGGTGGATGCCAATGCATGCATGGAGCATGGTTGGTGTCGGTAATTTTTACTTGGCACACCTCGCACTCTGCATATATGCCGGTTCGATCCGTACATTTGTGTAGTTCCACCAAAATGCAGCTGAATAACCCTGTTTGCACAGATAATGAAAAAGAATGATTACATTATAGTGGCACTAGTTGCTGAAACATACACTAATAAATAGAAGAAAATATTTCGATAGTATCATAGTATGCCATGCTGCGAGGGCGAGATGGGCCCTGCGATGCCTCATACTGGAAATCGACCTAAGTCTCCCCGATACACGTTCGGCCAGTGATGAACATCAGTGTACAACGGTAGTACAAGGAGGGGCCTTGAGACATTCCAACCTCTATTTTTGTGCATATAAACTAAAATTAAGCACTCCAGTTTGTAGAAACGCTTAAACATTAACAATGGGACTAGTTGATGAAACATATACTAACACAGAGAAGCACTTTCTTTATCTACATTGGAAATGAAATGATAGAGAGGACACTCACTCTATTTTAATTGTATTATTACTTCATTTTATCAGTGGCACTAGGGTCGAGCAGGTGGCAAACAAGGTGTACCATGCGTCGCAAGGAGGGAGGCCGGGGTGCTTAGACTGGGATGCTGAAGCTGGCTCTATCTTCCCCCCTGATGTTTCTATGGTAGCATTTGGGTTGTAATCTGAACTTGGTCGAGCTGATGTTGCGTCCCCCTACCTGCCTAGCTTATGTGGCAAACTTGTCTCCTGCTAGTACTCAGTTCGGTCTAGTAGTAGTTGCATAACTACCCGTTTACACTGAGATGTTGTCGGGTAATGGTTCTCTATGGTAGAGTTTCTTTAATGAAATCGGAGGAAACCCCCTCTTTCGATATATAAAAAAAAATCAGTCGCACTAGCGGTGTCAAAACATTGCCTCAAATTAATAGTGCCACTAGATTAAGGTGCAAAATAATAAATTACTGCTTTATCATGGCAGTGCCAAAACAGTAGCACAAGAGCAGACTCAACATGCAGGATCTTTGGCAAATGGTCAGACCAAAAGGGAACATACCTCGTGATGGGAACCATATCTACAGTCAACACCATCGTATAAGGGATGACACCAGTCACCAACATGGATGATTCAATTCATGGACCTTTTGGTGCAGTTCACCTAAGATGAAGCAATGTCCCATCAGCTAGCAGCTTCTTCTTCATTTTTTAAGAAAAGGGCTCCAGCACCGGTTCCATTTCCATCAGAAAATGAAACCCATAGAGCTTCTTCTTCATTAGTTGCAATAAAATCGAGCAACATCAAGGTTGGTTGTGAAGCTCCTGGAATGTTCAACTATAATTTGGATATCATTTGTGCAGTTCAACTAAGATCAAGCGTGAAATGTATATCTCTGTTTGCACAAAAAAGGTGGAAAGGAGGGTGACTAACAAGTGATGAAACATACATCAAATGAAAATAAGCATGTTCCTTATCTGAATGGCAATCCTACAAGGACAGTAGCAATTTCTAAGGCAGCAACATTGCTAGATATTAGTGTGGGCATTAGGATTAACTATGACAACCGTTAAATACGACATTACTTTAATGGTGCCATTGCTTCATTTTACCAGCAACATTACATTAACAACTCCTACGGAGTTGGTATTTGGGCACGAGAGAGCAGGCGGACCAGGACAGTTGCATTTCTAACAAAAAGAAGCAACTTATCTTAACGAGAAATTTAGCGGGACATGAAAAAAGTGCCATTGATTCAAATTATTGGAGGCATTACATTGAAACAACATTGGTTTAACGTGTTCTTACTTTTAACAGTGCGACTGGTACATTTTAACTACCAGTGGCATTACATAGAGTGGCTCGGGGCAACAAACATCAGAACAGGATACCTGGGTTGGTCCCATTTTTGTTCGGTATAGCCACCTTATACTGTGTGAGGCTAGCAAATCTAGTGCTGGACTTACTCTATTGACTTGTCCCCCAGTCCCCACTTTCTTTCCTTTTTCAACCAATAGATCGGGTTTATATTGAGTTTGTACTGTGTTTCCCTTTATTTCCATATAAGACCAAGAGACCAGTTGGATAGCCAGTCTCTGCTACTTTTCGCCCCCATTATTTCCTCTTTCGACCAAGTCCTAAATTCAGGTAACAGATATTCCCCCACCCCCACCCCCTTTCTTCCTTGTTTGAACCAAGTAGTACTAGATTCGAGTGTGTGAACTAGTTTTACCTCTTAATAGTCAAAATTTAGGTGGCTTTCGAACAGCCGATCGATCCTATCTACGAGGGGGCCTGGGAAATAGTAAAAGATACAAATGCAACAACGTTAGGAGCTCGGGAAGTACATCAAGGACGGTTTCGAAGGAAGTTATACCCGAGGGTCGCTGGGATGTCGCTAGGTGGGCAGTGGGAGGCCGGATCTGCCCACACTACGGCAGCGAGGAAGAAGGGGTCAGAGGCCCTCCCAAGCCAGTGGTGCTTGTGAGAGAATGGCAAGGCACGCTGATCGGGACACGCCGACAGTAAGTAAGACCCGTCACCGAGGACGACCGCATGAACATTGCATCTTCTCACCTTCCCCGGCGAAGAGGATCCGGCTGGATAAGTGACCAGCGGTGAGCAGAGAGAGTGTGTGGCCACAGCTGTCATGTTTAGATCTGGAGAGGATGAGACAATGTGAAGAGAGCAACACTAGCAAGCAAGCATGGAGGCTCCTACCTATATAGTGGAGTACTAGTTTCCTTTTTCCTACCGGAGCCGGCTTGACCTCGTCAATGACTGTCGAGAAGTCTTCATGCATGTGCCCCGGAGGCGCAGTTGTCGTCATTTTGATCTGAAGCACCAGATTATAAAATATAACACGAAAAAATGCCACATGACAAGAAACCATAACCTCACAGCCCAAAGGAGACAACTTGAATCCCGATGGACAAACTAGACGAGGATCAAAGCTCAAATTAAAGATAAACTCGTAGAAAAGGGGTCCATCAATAGATGTCCTAATTAACATAGCCGGCTTGACCTAGATGGCAGCCGAGTAGTCTTCGTGCATGTGCCCCCAATGACCAGCACCTTGGAGGAACTCAGTTGTCGCTGTTTAACCCTTGTAGTGATCCGAAGCACATGACACCTAATATTGCGAGATGACAAGAAACCTTTTTTTAGATTTCTCATCAGAACTACAGCCCTGTACAACACAGCCTGCACGATATGTAGACGATAGCCAATCCAGGCGTGTCTGCTGGAATCTGGCCACATGCATGGATGAACTGATCTTCCGTGTCATGCAGGGATCGTCCAGGCACCAACATCTATACAACAATTCTCTAATACTATCGCTCGTATCTCTCTTCTATTCACTCACCCGACTTGCAGGGATGGGAAGTGTGCCTATGGTCGGTTCTCGATTGCGGTCCCACATGTGTGTGCAAACGCAATATGACGCGCGTTCCATTCGAAGAGCAGTGTGCCAGACCGACCGACCGTCTGGGGTGCGACGCGAACGCGACGGGCGTGTTGTATACTCCGTACATGTGTACCGCCATTTTCTGGCTTTGCTCCATGGCGCAATCCATGGATACAAAATTAATATACTGTACTATTTAAAAATCGAGGGCGGGGCAGTTCCGCCTAGTCGGTTCGACAGAGACGCGAGAAGATGAGGGAGTAGGCTGCTACAAACGTAGGGTTGTGTGATTTGACAGCGAGTTACTGCTGGACATGTGGGGACCCGTGATTTGACTTGCCATTTTATCATTTTAACTGCGGCGCAACGACCAGCGTGAGTCTCCCGATTCCTGACAACCTCCATGGTAGACAGGTTCCTCTCCCAATGCTCCACCATGTAGAGGCTGGCTCTTGCCTGAGAGCCCACTCATCCACTTTTTCCTTGCCTCTTTCCTCCACATATGCAAAAATGCCATGTAAGCAGGCTTATAGCCCACTATTGTACTTGCTCGTACAGGTGCTAAGCCTGCCACATAGGCATAAAGTCTAATGTGGCAAGTTAATTACTCCCTTAGTCTAGGTGTGCAAGTCATCTTACGAAAACCAAATAATCCCAAAATACTTAGGCGCGGTGGATTAACTTCTACATCGTTTCTTGTTTCTTGAAATATCAACCAATAAGAGATGTGGGGTGCTTTTAATGACTTGAGACTACCATTTCATTGGAAGAGGTCACTCCTTGGCAAATGCAATAAATACTATGAAGAAAGAGATAGAGAGAAGTAAAAAAATACTCTTATAGCCAACCTTATAGCCGACCTTGTTGTATGAGTGACTAAGTGATGACTATGTATGACATGTCAACATCAGATAGCCTAACGCACCGTCTTAAATATCCAAGGGCGCGGCCGCGTGAGCGAGGCGACGGTCGTGGTAGGCACGACCATGATACGGGCTGCTGGCAGCCCTTGGATCTGAGATCGAACGGTCGCATGCTAAGTTGCTAAAAATTTGTAGAATAACCCTCTAGGATAGGATATTCACCCATAGGTCTAGAATCACTCCATGCAACCGTTCGATCTCAGACCCAAGGGCTCTCGGAAACCCGTATCATCGGAGAATGGAAAGCTTCGTATCACCTGTAATTTCCCTGACGCTTGACATGACATCGAAAGCCATTTAATTGGGCATCGAGTAGACATGACATATAATTGGCCCCCATAGTACTGTGCATGAATCCATTTATCCACCAGGCAAGCCACTACCCTGCCGTTCGCATGCCCCACTCAGCATTTTTACAATCAAAAAACTGCTGGCAGTTCGCTCTTACTCGTCCCCGGACATCCTTTAACATTACGGCAGTTCGCTCCTAGTCCTTTCACATTACGGCAGTTCCACTAATCCTAACCCTCCTCCCAAATCCATGGCGTCCCAAATCTCCATGATCGGCGGTGAGTACACGGTTAGAAACATCACCGACGATGAGTTCGACGTCATCTACACCCATTCTTCCGCGATGGTGAAAGGATGCCTTGCTCGCTTCAGACGCATGTTTGAAAACTCAAAGGATGAGTGGGTCGTTGAGCTAGATGTTAAGTACACCACAGTCCTGGAAAGTGAGAAGAATCTAAAGGAGGCAGAGAAGAAGAAGCCCGTCGTGATCCAGGTTTGCGTGCATGACTTAAGCTTGGTCTACCACATATGACATGCCGACGTTGAGTGCGAGGAATTTAAGAACTTCCTCAAGGGTGGCCGAGTCAAATTCATTACTATAGACTTTAGGAACGACAGGGATGTCCTGGGTCGGATAGGCCTTGTTGTAGGCAACCCCTTCGACCTCCAGAAGAATGGGCTGGAGCCCTCCCGTGATCAGTCTTCAATGCTGACCCTAGTAGGAGCCAAGGTTCATCCTTCATACAGTACACTGAAGAAACCTCGGTTCAAGTTTCATCGTGCATGGCAGTGGAATGTACTATATATAGGCCACATCCACTATGCTGAAATGGATGGCTACCTTTGTTTCAATATCTACAAAGGTTGGATGAAGAGCAAGAACCAAGTGTGCGGTTCAAGCAAAGAAGATGCAAGCAAATGGACGAGAAAATAGAAGGCACATGAAGATGCAAGCAAATAGAAGGCACATGGAAGGCACATGGAAGGCACATGGTAACACGAGCAAACAGAAGGACGAACGGAAGAGGGCGAATAAAACGGCAAAGGTGAAGTGGGGGAGAGGAAAATGAGAGGTGAATGGAAAATAATGTAATGCGAGGGATAAGAGTTTGTGATGGGTACTTTGTATGTCTTGACTTGAGCATAAATCTCCTCGGCAACGGCGCCAGAAATCATTCTTGCTACCTCTTGAGCATGCATTGGTTTTCCCTTGAAGAGGAAAGGGTGATGGAGCAAAGTAGCGTAAGTATTTCCCTCAGTTTTTGAGAACCAAGGTATCAATCCAGTAGGAGACTACACGCAAATCGCCTAGTACCTGCACAAACAATCAAGGACCTTGCAACCAACGCGATAAAGGGGTTGTCAATCCCTTCACGGCCACTTGCAAAAGTGAGATCCGATAAAGATAATAAGATAAATATTTTTGGCATTTTTGTTGTATAGATTGAAAAGTAAAGATTGCAAAATAAATAGTAAACTAGAATTATAGATCGGAAACTTATACGATGTAAAGTAGACCCAGGGGACATAGGTTTCACTAGTGGCTTCTCTCAAGATAGCATATATTACGGTGGGTGAACAAATTACTGCCGAGCAATTGATGGAAAAGCGCATAGTTATGATAATATCTAGGCATGATCATGAACATAGGCATCATGTCTGTGTCAAGTAGACCAAAACGATTCGGCATCTACTACTATAACTCCACACATCGACCGCTATCCAGCATGCATCTAGAGTATTAAGTACACACGAACAGAGTAACACATTAGGCAACATGACGTGATGTAGAGGGATAAACTCAAGCAATATGATATAAACCCCATATTTTTATCCTCGATGGCAACAATACAATACGTGTTGGTTCCCTTTTTGTCACTGGGATCGAGCACCGCAAGATTGAACCCAAAGCTAAGCACTTCTCCCATTGCAAGAAAGATCAATCTAGTAGGCCAAACCAAACTGATAATTCGAACAGACTTGCAAAGATATAAAATCATGCATATAAGAATTCAGAGAAGAATCAAATATTGTTCATAGATAATCTTGATCATAAACCCACAATTCATCGGATCTCAGCAAAGACACCGCAAAAAGTATTACATCAAATAGATCTCCAAGAACATCAAGGAGAACTTTGTATTGAGAACTAAAGAGAGAGAAAAAGACATTTAGCTAATAACTATGGACCCAAAGGTCTGTGGTAAACTACTCACACATCATCGGAGAGGCTATGGTGTTGATGTAGAAGCCCTCCGTGATCGAATTCCCCTCCGGTAGATTGCCAGAAAAGGCCCCAGATGGGATCTCACGGGTACAAAAGGTTGCGGCGGTGGAAAAGTGGTTTCGTGGCTCCCCTGTATGTTTTCAGGGTATAAGAGTATATATAGGCGAAAGAAGTAGGTCGGTGGAGCTACGAGGGGACCATGAGGGTGGGGGCGCGCCTACCCCCCTGGGCGCGCCCTCCTGCCTCGTGGCCGCCTCGTTGCATCTCTGACTTCCACTCCAAGTCTCCTGGATTGAGTTTGTTCCAAGAAAGATCCTCGCGAAGGTTTCGTTCCATTTGTATTTTGTTTGATATTCCTTTTCTGCGAAACACTAAAATAGGCAAAAATAGAAACTGGTACTGGGCCTCCGGTTAATAGGTTAGTCCCAAAAATAATATAAAAGAGCATATTAAAGCCCATTAAACATCCAAAACAGATAATATAATAGCATGGAACAATAAAAAATTATAGATACGTTGGAGACGTATCAAGCATCCCCAAGTCCACTCCAAGTCCACTCCAAGTCCACTCCAAGTCCACTCCAAGTCTCCTGGATTGAGTTTGTTCCAAGAAAGATCCTCGCGAAGGTTTCATTCCATTTGGATTCTGTTTGATATTCCTTTTCTGCGAAACACTGAAATAGGCAAAAAAACATCAAGTTGCACTAGGCCTTCGGTTAATAGGTTAGTCCCAAAAATAATATAAAAGAGTATATTAAAGCCCATTAATATGTATCCTCATCCTCTTGCTAATATTTTTAAAATATCCAATTATGATGAACCAATTGCTAGTGTGTTGAGTGCACAAGATTATCTTTATGAGGTTTTGCTTGAAATCCGTGAATCTGAAAATTGTGGTGAAGTGCTTTATAAAGTGATTCACGATAGATCTTTGAATAAAAATCATGATTGCCATGATTTTACTATAAATTCTATGAATGTCAATTGTGCTAGTAATATGCAAAACCCTAAGCTTGGGGATGCTAGTTTTGCTATGTCCACTACTTGTTGCAATGATCATGATTGGGGTGATTCTTCTTATGATCTTGAAAATTTATTTAAGCCCCATGATGAATATAAGATTAATAATAATGTTTGCAATATTGAAAGTGGGTTTGGAAGAGTGTCAACTTTAGATCCCACATATTTGGAGAATGTTCAATCTTATGAAGTTTTTGATAAAAGTGGGTTTGGAGAGGTCATGACTTTAGTTAATGTTAATCCCACTATTTTGAAAGAGTGCCAACTTTGCATACATGTGGATCGTGTTAAGAATATGTTTTGTGATAGCTATATTGTTGAATTTGATTATGATCCTACATGTAATTATTATGAGAGAGGAAAATATGGTTGTAGAAATTTTCATGTTACTAAATTACCTCTCGTTATGTTGAGATTGATATTGTTTCTTTCCGCTTCCTTGCATACGCTAGTTTTTGCTTGCCTTGATAATTTGTTTGCCTATAATATGCCTATTCATAGGAAGTATGATAGACTTAGATGTGTTTGTCACGTGTTTTATGATGCTCTCTTTGTGCTTCAATTCTTGTCCTTCATGTGAGCATCATTGAAATCTCTATGCTTAGCTAGGGGCGTTAAATGATGGCGCTTGTTGGGAGACAACCCAATTTTATTTTTGTTCCTTGCTTTTTGTTCTTGTTTACTAATAAATAAATAATCTATCCTCTGTTATTATTGTGTTTTTTATGTTTTTGTTAGTGTTTGTGCCAAGTAAAGCCTTTAGGATCTTCTTGGATGATTGTTGTTTGATCTTGCTGAAAAAAACAGAAAGTATGTGCTCACGAGAATAATTTTAAGTTTTAACCACAGAGTGATAAAATACCAATTCCAGCTACAGTAGATAAATATACAAATTATTTAGGTCGTCTTAATTTTTAAGAATTTTTGAAGTTACACAAGTATTCGAAACCTCTAGATTGCTATAGAGTGTTCTGTTTTTGACAGATTTTGTTTTTCGTGTGTTGTTTGCTTATTTTGATGAATCTATGGCTAGTATTGGGGGGGTATGAACCATACATAAGTTGGAATACAGTAGGTTTACCACCAATATAAATAAAGAATGAGTTCATTGCAGTACATTAAAGTGGTGGTTTGTTTTCTTAAACTAACGGAGCTCATGAGATTTTCTGTTTAAGTTTTGTGTTGTGAAGTTTTCAAGTTTTTGGGTAAAGATTTGATGGATTTTGGAATAAGGAGTGGCAAGAGCCTAAGATTGGGGATTCCCAAGTCACCCCAAGGTAAAATTCAAGGACAATCAAAAGCCTAAGCTTGGGGATGCCCCGGAAGGCATCCCCTCTTTCGTCTTCGTCTATCGGTAACTTTACTTGAGGCTATATTTTTATTCACCACATGATATGTGTTTTGCTTGGTGTGACTTGTATGATTTGTGTCTTTGATTATTAGTTTACCACAATCACCCTTGCTGTACAGACCTTTTGGAGAGACACACGTGAATCGGAATTTATTAGCATACTCTATGTGCTTCACTTATATCTTTTGAGCTAGATAATTTTGCTCTAGTGCTTCACTTATACCTTTTTAGAGCACGGTGGTGGTTTTATTTTCTAGAAATTATTGATCTCTCATGCTTCACTTATATTATTTTGAGAGTCTTTTAGAACATCATGGTACTTTTCTTTGGCTATAAAATTAGTCTTAATATGATAGGCATCTAGGATGGGTATAATAAAAACTTTCATATAGAGTGCATTAAATACTATGAGAAGTTTGATGCTTGATAGTTGTTTTGAGATATAAAGATGGTAATACTAGAGTCGTGCTAGTTGAGTAATTGTGGAATTGAGAAATACTTGTGTTGAAGTTTGCAAGTCCCGTAGCATGCACGTATGGTAAACATTGTGTGACAAATTTGAAGCATGAGGTGTTCTTTGATTGCTTTCCTTATGAGTGGCGGTCGGGGACGAGCGATGGTCTTTTCCTACCAATATATCCCCCTAGGAGCATGCGCATAGTGCTTGGTTTTGAGGACTGTAGATTTTTGCAATAAGTATGTGAGTTCTTTATGACTAATGTTGAGTCCATGGATTATATGCACTCTCACCCTTCCATCACTGCTAGCCTCTTCGTTACCGTGCATTACCCTTTCTCACCTCGAGAGTTGGTGCAAACTTCGCTGGTGCATCCAAACCCCGTGATATGATACGCTCTATCACACATAAGCTTCCTTATATCTTCCTCAAAACAGCCACCATACCTACCTATTATGGCATTTCCATAGCCATTCCGTGATATATTGCCATGTAACTTTCCATCGTTCCGTTTATTATGACACACTCCATCATTGTCATATTGCTTTGCATGATCATGAAGTTGACATCGTATTTGTGGCAAAGCCACCTTCATAATTCTTTCATACATGTCACTCTTGCTTCATTGCACATCCCGGTACACCGCCGGAGGCATTTGTCGGTGTCAAAACCGGTGGATCTCGGGTAGGGGGTCCCGAACTATGCGTCTAAGGCGGATGGTAACAGGAGGCAGGGGACACAATGTTTACCCAGGTTCGGGCCCTCTTGATGGAGGTAATACCCTACGTCCTGCTTGATTGATCTTGATGATATGAGTATTACAAGAGTTGATCTACCACGAGATCGTAGAGGCTTAACCGTAGAAGATAGCCTATGATTCTGATTGTTGTTATCGTACGGACTAAACCCTCCAATTTATATAGACACCGGAGGGGGCTAGGGTTACAGATAGTCGGTTACAAGGGAGGAGATCTACATATCCGAATTGCCAAGCTTGCCTTCCACGCAAAGGAGAGTCCCACCGGACACGGGACAAAGTATTCAATCTGGTATCTTCATAGTCCAACAGTCCGGCCAAAGTATATAGTCCGGCTGTCCGAGGACCCCCTAATCTAGGACTCCCTCAGTAACCCCTAAACCAGGCTTCAATAACGATGAGTCCGGCGCGCAGAAATTTCTTCGGCATTGCAAGGCGGGTTCCTTCTCTGAATACTCCATAGAAGTTTTTGAACATGATGATCGTGTACGGCTCTGCAAAACAAATTCCACATACCACCATAGAGAGTATATTATTCCACAAATCCAATCTGCTGACAACTTTTTCATAACATGACGTCCTGCCGTGGCCCGGTCATTACGAACCGTTTTTCCCCGCCTGCCATCACATGTGTTGCGAGGCGGTTTTCTAGGCACGTCTTGTCGAAGCAGAGATTGTGTCCCCCAATCATGGGATTCTCATCAACACAGGTGTGGGTAACCCAACCGTGTTTGTTAATATGACTCCTCGATTTTAGGCAAGTTCCAAACGGGCACGCGGAGGACGCTTGATATTCGCCCTCTTTATAAAGGGGGCAAGGCCTGTCCTTTTCTTCTCGTGCTCGATCCTTCCCTTCCCCCACCTTGAGTTCCGACACCCAAGGCGCAGGCTAAGTGCTTCAGACCTTCAACCATGTCCGGATCCAACCTTTAAGGCCGGTGGGTGCCCTCTTCTGTCACAGAGGAGGACATCAGGAAGCTAAGAGAAGCCAGGTATCGGACCGCCGAAATCTCGCACAAGTTGCCTACTCAAGGGCAGGTCAACCCCACTCCCGAACCCAACGAGAGCATCATATTTGTTTCCCACTTCCTCCGAGGGCTAGGTTTTGGTCTTGATCCCTTTGTTAGAGGGCTTATGTTCTGTTACGGGCTCGATTTCCATGATCTAGCCCCAGATTCCGTCCTTCACATCTCGTCGTTTATCGTCGTATGTGAGGCCTTCCTCTGCATCACCCCACACTTCGGCTTATGGCTCAAGACCTTCAATGTGAAGCCGAAGACGATCGATGGGCAACACGTAGAATGCGAAGGCGCCACAATAAGCAAAGGCGTCGATGCCCCATGGCCAAAGGGTTCCTTCCCAGAGGTGTCCAACTTATAGCAGCGGGAGTGGTTTTACATCACAGCTCCCCGAAGTACTAAGTGGGTAGCTCCCCCCGCCTTCCGTTCGGGCCCCCACCGCAACTGGCGTCATGGGTCAACAAGGGGCTGGACTGGGGGCCAGTTAATGACGTGCCGACATTGCAGAGTCGCATCCGAGATCTCCTCAAGAGAGATGCCATCCTTGTCAAGGTAACGCAAGTTATGTCGTCGGGTCCTGCCGTGCCAAAGTCGATCTCTCCGTATGTGGGAGTTCAACCCGGAAGGACCGCGAGCTATTCAGTAGTTCTTCGACATGACGCTCGAAGAGATGTATGGATTGTTCTTCGGATCACGAATAAAGTGTCCGGACACCACCGAGGATGCGGGTATCAACTGCAATCGTCCAGATACCTAGGTGAGTAATTCTACGGCTGAACATGTTGTCTTTTTATTTGTCACAACATCATTCTGAAAAAATCAATTTTGGCCAGGACTGGATAAGAAAGGCGAAGATGATCAGGTGTTCGGCGCCCCTTCCTGAAGGCTCACCGGATCCTGTACTAGCCAGGATGCTCGAGCACGCACCTTATCAAGTGCCATCAGGGGAAGATAAAGGGAGGGATAAAGAAGCCGAAAGTGGACCTCACGCATCACTCGTCCAAACCGTGGGAATTAGTTTCTCCACGAAGGAGGATGATCGGGGAGAAGAATCTAGAATCCCCTCCCCCCTAGGAAGGAAAAGGACTGTCTCTGACGACTTGGAAATGGAAGGTTCCAAACGAGGGAAGAAATCTTCGTCAGGAGGCACTGCCCCGGAGGGCGTCCTTACCGCACAGTGCCCGCAAGGGGGCCAGCCCTCCACCGAGATGTAAGTGATCAAGAGTGCTTTTGGTAAATATATCCTGCTTCATCTCCAAGGACAATAACCTAGACATATATCTTGCATTCCGGCCCGTAGCCCTTCTCAGCAGAGTTCATCTTCGGGGGCTCTTCTTCCGGAGATGATGAAGAGCAAAACGCCTCCCCCTGCCTCCCCGCCTCCTGGGGCGGACGACCCTGAGGTGTCATCACGGAGGGTTTCTCCTGATCCGCCAAAGCCAGAAGGTAACCCTTCGGCCACCCGCGGTCCGGAGTATTCATCTCCTATGGAGAGCAACAAAAAGAGTCCGGGACTGTCCAGTGGGCGTCCGGACGCACTGATGAGTCTTTTGGAGAAAGTGGCTATTTCAGAGGCGCATCGTACTTTAATGAGTACGATGGTTGAGCGGATCTCGTCCGCCACAAGTGGGTTGCATGAAGCTTTTACGAGCCTGCTAAGAGGTTTTGAGGTACGCAAAGTAATATATAATGATTTTTTGATGCTACCGCACACGCTAGGTGTGCTCTATACAGATAGTAGCCCCTTAGACTCTGGTTGTTATCCGAAGGCGGCAAACAGAGGATCGTAGTCCTAGGTAATTATTGCGCTACTTTCATGTGCAGGCGGCTGATGGCCTGGTGGCTAGCCAGACTACTGAATTTGCTGGATTTATCCGGCAACTTGACGCGGCAGATGCTGACATCGCGCTTGTGAACAAGCGGCTTGACGAGGCACAGGGTATGTATTTTCGGGTGGTGAACAAATATTAAGAGGAGCATGATGCTAGTATCTATAATATGATGTGACTGCAGATGGAGTTGCCGCCGTGGAGACCCTTCGGGTGGAACTTGCCCAAGCCAAGGAACAAGCCAGGAGGAGTGATGCGGCCGCCCTAAAGGCGGCCGAAGAGTTAAGAGCCGAACAAGCTGCTCATCGCCAGAGCAAAGATAAAATAGCCAAGATGGCTATTGAACTGAAGGATGTCGCCAACCGGTATGAGTTGCTTGAAAAGGAAAGCCAAGCGAAAACGGCGGACCTGGAGAAAACCATGGTAGCAGCCAAGGAGACCCGCTCTAAAATCAGAGCGGCGAAGGAGGAGCTTCGCCAGGCCAGAGATATCACGGCTGGGAAGCCCTTTTTATTGCGGACGAAGTTCAGAGATCTGAAGTATGCCCCTCTGGATCAATTATGGAGTGCTGCAGACGCGTATTTGGACCTGGCAATGAGTGCAGTTGATGCGACTGAGTTCTTCAAAGATCAAAAAGAGTTGATCTACCACGAGATCAAAGAGGCTAAATCCTAGAAGCTAGCCTATGGTATGATTGTGTGTTGTTGGTCCTACGGACTAAACCCTCCGGTTTATATAGACACCGAAGGGGGTTAGGGTTACATAGAGTCGGTTACAAGGAAGGAGATGTACATATCTGTACCGCCAAGCTTGCCTTCCATGCCAAGGAGAGTCCCATATGGACACGGGACAAAGTCTTCAATCTCGTATCTTCATAGTCCAACAGTCCGTCCAAAGGATATAGTCCGGCTATCCGGATACCCCCTAATCCAGGACTTCCTCAGTAGCCCCTGAACCAGGCTTCAATGACGATGAGTCCGGCGCGCAGATTGTCTTCGGCATTGCAAGGCGGGTTCTTCTTCAAACTCTGAGTACCTGCTAAATAGTGTCTGGCTTCTCGTAAATGTTGCGCTTCTTGGCTTCTGCGTCCAATAATGGCCATCTTCCATGTGTCAAGCAAATGTGAGGAGCCAGGGTGTTTTTACATTTACCACCCCATCTATGTGAATGAACTATCTATTAAAGAGACGAGGATCCTCAGATCCAAACCACACCATCCTCCCTCAGCGAGCATTCATTGGAGCACGCCCGAAAAAATCCATCCCAACATGGACGGCCAGCGCAGCTCCTCCTCTCGCTCCCGCAGCCCCAAGCCCGGAGACTGGGAGAAGTGTTCCGTCCCGCATAGCCGATTAGTGAAGCTACAGACCCAGGGATTCCTCCCTCCAGCGTATATGGTCCTGGTTCGAGCCGGGCTCGCCACCTATAATGGCGGGGAGCAAGCGGAGAGCTTTCCCAACCCCTCTAAGGGAGAGCGGGTATGCCTTGTCCCTTATTTCTTAAGGGGACTCGGATTTCCAATCCATCCATTTCTCCGAGGGCTCTTGGAGTTCTACGGCCTCCAGTTGCACAACCTCACCCCTGCCTCAATACTACACATCGCTGGTTACGTAGCCCTTTGCGAGCTATTTTTGGGTTGCGAAGCTCATTTCGCGTTGTGGAAGAAGTTGTTTTGCCTTGTGCCCTATTCACAGAGGGGATCAATATATCAAGTGGGCGGAGCCGAAGTATGGCACATCGCTGTGACCAGATACCTATCCGGTACCCCGAAGAAGACGTCCAAGGACTGGCCTTCGGAGTGGTTTTATATAGAGGATGTTCCTCTCCTGGATCCCATCCGGATTGGTCTTCCTGAGTTCCACAACACCCTTTTGAAGAAACGCCTAAGCTGGCACCCACGGAGCCCATAGGAGGAAGATGATAGAGACGGATTTTATCTGATGGGCCTGATAAAGTTGCTGGCCAAATCAGGACTGACCATAACCAAGGTTATGGCAATATGCACTATGCGGGGGGTGCAGCCACTTCAATATCGAGGCCACCCCATGTGGCACTTCAACGGGGAAGATGATGCCACTCACTGCGGGCGCAAGGGACCGGACTCAGTTGCTGCTCTAGCAAAAATTCTATCCGATTTGTATAAGGGGGAAGAAGAGCAGTTCCTCTGCATCAAGCCACGGGATGGATTCTCCA
This sequence comes from Triticum aestivum, assembly GCF_018294505.1. Lineage (NCBI taxonomy): Eukaryota > Viridiplantae > Streptophyta > Magnoliopsida > Poales > Poaceae > Triticum > Triticum aestivum. The sequence goes on along the minus strand of NC_057800.1, from coordinate 559,968,526 downwards.
TGAACAACCCTCGAAGCTGGCTGAGCTTCCGCTCTTTTTACTTCCATCCTACCCTTGTTTTCGTGAAAAATATTTACCTTGTCGTTTCATCGCAGGAACTGCGTAAGGCAGTAGGGGAGATCAATAGCCCACCTCCACAACCGGAGGATCCTGAATGGGTCCTCAACCCCGGCCTCAAAGAGGATCCGGACATATTCATGGAGCTGATTGATAGGATTTTCTATCAGCTAACCTGTGATGATGCCATGGTGGCCATTATAGCCGACTACCCTGGGCTACTCCCAGCCTTGCAGGTAAATGAGACCGGAGTCCCAACCTTTCAAAAGGATTTCCTTTTATGCACTTCACCTACCATATACAAACAGTGTTTTATAGGGAAGGCCCTCGGGACGCCATGCAGAGCCCGCGGCGACTCGCCAACAAGGGGTTTCAAAGTCGGACAGGCTAAAAAGGAAGGCGGTCCGGACGGAGACGCCGGCGCAGAGGTATGATGCAACACCTCACTCCGTGGTTGTCGTTTTTAAAAACATAATAACACCCGTGTTTCCTAGAAGGAAGAACGCTCGCCGGACAATATTCGGAGAGGTCGCCAATCACGCCTCCACCAGTCGGGCTCCAGGGCCGGACACAGAGGCGGAAGCTAACACGAGGCACACGCCGGATACTCCTTCTACAGAGGATGCGGATAAGATATCCGCTACGAATTCCAAAGTGGAGAGCACCATGAATCACAGGCGTCGTCGAGTCGTACTCCGTGATGCTTGTTTCTCCCGAGAGGCGTTTGATGCATTCAACTCAGGAGATGCGTACATCCGTGCTGCTCAAAATGGTCTAGCCAGAGCCACGGACCAGTATGTAAAGGATGTACGGGTAAGAAAATTTGATGAGTATATATATTAGTAGCCCTTGAGACTTGAACTAGTTGGCACAACTGATTTAAGGATCATTAATTGTGCAGGTTCTTATAGAGAAGAATACTCGACTATCACAGGAGCTGGAGGAATGCAAGACCCAACTTCGGGCCGCCGTTGCCGCATTGAAGGAACCTGAAAAGTCCCCAACTGGTAACATTTGTTTCAAAGAATGATAGGTACCATATAGTGTGCGACATTGCTGCAGATCTAACAATAGATATTGCAGATGACTCCGGAGAGAATCCGGAGGACCAGCATGTCGTACGACAGCTAAAGGCTGGCGAGCACATGCTGACTAAGGTCATGCGGGAGAAAAACAATCTCCAAGACGCCAACAGCAAGCTGAGCATGGAACTAAAAGATGTTCGAGCCTAGCTTGCGGATTCCATGAAGGAGAATAAGCGGCTTCGACGTGGCATTTTCAGAAGTGCTTGAACGAACCCTTAAAAGAGTGCGGCGGAGAAGCCGGCTAACAGAGTTATGTCTGCGGGTATGTTGACGGGTCATCCTGCGGAGGAGTTGCCTCGGTCTACGGGTGATCTTCTACCCGAGCTCTCACAACTGCATGAACAAGTTCGGCAGGTGATGCAAGGTATTGCCTAGGCCTTGTGGCCATCCGTCTCCCTACCAGCAGGCATTGGAGAGATTGCGGAGAAGCTCAAGGGAGCACGACGGCGCTTCCGATTATGGAAGATATCGGCCTGCCATCAAGGTGCCAGGGAAGCCTGGGCAATGGTGAAGACCCGGTATACCAAGGATGACCCAAACCACATGGCCAAGGTCGGACCTGTGGGGCCCGATGGGAAAGAGATCCTTGTTAGCTTAGTGTATGGGCAAGTAGAATAGGCCACAAAGTATTCCCAATAGGATTATAGGCTAGACAGCCTGTTGGATGGTATAGAAGAGGAATTTAGTCAGTCTACATGACTATGTAATTAAAGTGACATGTATAATGTCTTCTAGCTGGATTGTAAATCATTTGTCATGGCGGACCTTTTCGCTTCAACCTCAGGACCTGATAGTCCGGAGTGTGTCCGAATACCCGCTCAGTTATATAAGAACCGGGGTATGCGTGGAAACAAGGCGTAGGCATCATTAGTGCTTGAATAGACAAGTACCCAACTAGTTATGTTATATTACACGGGTAGTAAGAAACATCTTCCAGGGAGAATAGTTTCGTTAAGGGTTCCTTTCCCTGGGTACGCATGCCCTAAAGTGCATGTCCGGACTGCGAGAGGAGACGTAGGCAAAAACATCTGGGGGCACATATGGAAAATAAATAAAAATCATATTTTGTTCACCGCCGAATATTCCCTTAAGAACGCTAGCTTTTGGCTTCACCTAGTCTAAGGTACACATCCGGCTGACCCGGTAGTAACAATCGCAGAGGTGCTCCCCTTATGCTCTAGCCGAATTAACAGGAATGTAGGGCATAAATACAAGAGCCAGGCAACCCAGCTTGGCCAAAACTTAAGTCATATCGATGCATATAATGGCGAAGAAAAGGTACATGCGGAAGAATAACACATGTGCGGGGCATGAAGCCCAGATAAATAATTAAGCTTCTGTGTAAGAAGCCCCCAGGTAAAATGAGCGCGGTTAGCGCGTCAATAGTGTGCAAGCAAGGCACAAGTTGGCCCTTGAAGGCCTTGAGAAATAAAAAAAGAAAGAAAGAGAAAAAAGACAGATAATGTATATGCAAAAAATGGACAAAGGAAGGAGACAAACATAGAGTCCGGCACTAGGCATAGAATCTTTGGAGCCTGGCTGCGTTCCATGGGTTCGGCTCAAGTCGATTGTTCGATGCATCCCGCAGACGGTACGCTCCACCGGTCAGAACTTGGTCAATAATGAAGGGACCTTCCCATTTGGGCTCAAGCTTGGTCTTTTTCTTCTCCGGCAGGCATAGAACTAGCTCGCCAACGTTATAAGTTTTGGCCCGTACTTCTTTGCTTTGGTATCTGTGAGCCTGTTGCTGATAGAATGCAGAACGAGCTTTTGCCACGTCGCGCTCCTCCTCCAGGGTGTCCACACTATCCTGCCAATCGAGCTCAGCTTCTCTTTCTTCGTACATGCGCACTCGAGGTGAGTCATGAATTATGTCGCAGGGCAGAACCGCCTCTGTGCCGTACACCATAAAGAAGGGTGTGTATCTGGTAGTATGATTCGGCGTAGTCCGCAGCCCCCAGAGTACGGAGTCGAGCTCCTCTACCCAGTGCGTGTTAGACTCCTTTAAGGACCGCACTAATCTGGGATTGATGCCACTCATGATAAGACCATTTGCTCGCTCAACTTGGCCATTAGTTTGTGGGTGATAGATAGAGGCATAATCGAGCTTAATGCCCATGTTGCTGCACCAGAGTTTTACCTCGTCGGCCGTGAAGTTCGTGTCGTTTTCAGTGATGATGCTGTGGGGGGCGCCATAACGGTGTACAACCCCGGATATGAAGTCTATTACCGGTCCGGATTCGGCCGTTTTAACAAGTCTGGCTTCTATCCGTTTGGTGAATTTATCCACCATGACCAGTAATTTTTTTTTTCTTATGGGTTCCCCCTTTAAGGGGTCCAACCATGTCAAGCCCCCAGACCGTGAAGGGCCAGGTAATGGGGATTGTTTGGAGGGCGGTGGGTGGCATTTAGCTTTGGTTTGCAAAAAGCTGGCAACCGACGCAGCGTCGGACCAAGTCCTGTGCGTCTACCCGGGCCGACGGCTAATAAAAACATGTACGGAAGGCCTTGCTTACAAGGGCCCGGGCTGCAGCGTGGTGGCCGCCAAGTCCGGCGTGAATTTCTGCCAAAAGCTTCCGCCCTTCCTCTTCGGAGATGCACCTTTGAAGGACTCCGGTAGTGTTTTTTTATACAACACTCCCTCGTGAACCCTGTAGGCTTTAGATCGCCGCACTATGCAGTGTGCCTCATTTTGGTCCTCGAGAAGTTCCTGCCTAGTTAGGTAGGCCAGGAATGGTTCTGTCCACGGGGCGATGATGGCCATTATTACGTGGGCTGAAGGTGTTATTTCAGTGGCAGAGCCTCCGATTATGTTAGAGTGTTCGATATCGGACATTTTGGCCGGGTCGGACTATTGTTACTGGTGTCCCCTTCCCATACCACGGATGGCTTAAACAACCTCTCCAAAAATATGTTGGGGGGCCGCATCGCATTTTGCGCCGATGCGGGCGAGGACATCTGCCACCTAATTGTTTTCCCGAGCCACATGGTGAAATTTGAGCCCCTCGAACCGAGCTGACATCTTTAGGACGACGTTGCGATAGGCCGCCATTTTCGGATCCTTGGCATCAAAGTCTCCATTTATTTGGGATATTGCAAGGTTCGAATCCCCACGCACCTCCAGGCGTTGAATGCCCACGGAAACTGCCATCCGAAGACCATGTAACATGGCTTCATATTCAGCTGTGTTGTTGGATTCTGTATACAGTATCTGTAGTACGTATTGAACTGTATCTCCGGTTGGGGACGTCCTGACGATGCCAGCTCCCAGACTAGCTAGCATTTTGGAGCCATCGAAGTGCATGATCCAATTGGAGTATGCGTTGTACTCTTTAGGGAGTTCGGCTTCCGTCCATTCGGCGACAAAGTCGGCTAATACTTGCGATTTAATGGCTCGCTGGGGTTTGTATGTTATGTCGAACGGGAGGAGCTCAATGGCCCATTTGGCAATCCGGCCCGTGGCGTCGCGGTTGTTTATAATATCATTAAGTGGCACTTCCAAGGCTACTATAATTGAACACTCTTGGAAGTAGTGTCGCAGCTTCCGGGATGCCATGAATACCGCATAGGCTATCTTTTGATAATGTGGGTACCGTGATGTGCATGGAGTGAGGACAGTGGATACATAATATACCGGCTTTTGAAGGGGGAATTTATGGCCGTCCGTTTCTCGATCGACGACGAGCACTGCGCTTACAACCTGATGAGTTGCCGCAATGTACAACGACATTGGTTCATCGATGTTTGGTGCGGCCAGGATTAGGTTGGTTGCTAGTATGGATTTTATTTCTTCCAATCCGGCTGTGGCAGCGTCCATCCACTCAAAGTGTTCAGTGCGCCAAAGGAGGCGATAAAGGGGTAATGCCTTTTCTCCTAAGCGGGAGATAAAGCGGCTTAGAGCAGCCACACATCCGGTTAATTTCTGGATTTGTGTGAGGTCCGTTGGGATAGACAACTGTGACAGAGCTCGGATTTTGGCCGGATTTGCTTCAATTCCTCTACTGGAGACAATGAAACCCAGGAGCTTTCCGGCTGGTACACCGAAAACGCATTTTTCCGGATTGAGCTTGATGTCGTATGTTCGGAGGTTGTCGAATGTGAGCCTCAAGTCGTCTAGAGTCGACGTGTTTGGTTTTGACGACCACATCATCTATGTACGCCTCTACTATTTTGCCGATCTGTTTCTCCAGACATGTCTGAATCATGCGCTGATATGTTGCGCTCGCGTTTTTGAGCCCAAAAGGCATTGTGTTGAAACAGAAGGGGTCGTATGGTGTGATAAATACCGTTGCGGCTTGGTCGGACTCCGCCATCTTGATTTGGTGGTAGCCGGAGTATGCGTCGAGGAAACATAATGAATCGTGTCCTGCGATAGCATCGATAATTTGATCGATGCGGGGGAGGTGGAAGGGATCCTTTGGGCAAGCCTTGTTGAGGTCCTTGAAATCGACACATAAGCGCCAGGATTTGTCCTTCTTTGGTACCATCACCAGGTTTGCTAGCCAGTCCGGGTGTTTTATTTCTCTAATGAATCCGGCCTCCAATAACTTGGCTAGTTCCTCTCCCATAGCTTGTCTCTTAGGTTCAGAGAAATGCTGAAGAGTCTGCTTGACCGGCTTGAATCCCTTCAGAATATTAAGACTATGCTCGGCGCGCCTGCGTGGGATTCCTGGCATGTCTGAGGGGTGGCAGGCGAATATGTCCCAATTCTCGCGCAGGAACTCTCGTAGTGCGGCGTCCACGGCGGGGTTTAACTGTGCCCCGATGGAGGTTATTTTTGTAGGGTCCGTTGGGTGGACTTGGAATTTGACTATTTCATCCGCTGGTTTAAAAGAGGTGAACTTGGATCTCTTGTCAAGTATCACGTCGTCCCTGTCCACTCTGGAGCATAGCAGAGTTAATTCCTCGGCCGAAAGGGCTTCCGATAATGCCTCGAGGGCCAATGCGGCTGTTTTGTTTTCGGCAGGGAGTGCTGTGTCCGGATCACTAGCGAGAGTGATGATTCCGTTGGGCCCGGGCATTTTGAGCTTCATGTACCCGTAATGGGGTATGGCTTGGAAGATCGTGAACGCCTCCCGCCCTAAAAGGGCATGGTATCCGCTACTGAACGGGGCCACTTGGAATGTAATTTCTTCGGACCTATAGTTCTCCGGCGTGTCGAATACCACATCTAGTGTGATTTTCCCAGCACAGCGTGCTTCTCGACTAGGGATGATTCCTCTGAAGGTTGTGCTGCTTTGCTCAATGCGGTTCCAGTCTATTTCCATTTTTTGAAGAGTTTCCTCATAGATGAGGTTTAATCCACTGCCGCCGTCCATGAGTACTTTGGTGAGTCAAAAGCCGTCCACAATTGGATTGAGGACCAGTGCAGCTGGTGCTCGGGCTGTTCGGAATTTGGGTTCGTCACTAGCATTGAAGGTAATAGCCATGTCACTCCATGGATTTATTGCTGCCGCGTGGCAGATTTCGGCAAGGCTGCGGAGTGTTCGCTTGCGCCTATTATTTGATGCGAAGGTTTCAAAGACTGTTAATACCGTATTGTTATCCCCAGGATGGTGCTCTGTGGCATCTGGGATGAGAAGATCCTCACCACTTTTGGCCACCTGCCGGAGTACCCAACATGCTCTAAGGTTGTGTGTTGGTATGGTATCCGATGTACTATGAATTTTGCAGGGTCCGTTGAGCCATCCCTCCAATACGGTTCCACGCCCTGTAGAGGGTTTTTGCTTCTTTGTAATTAACTCGGGTGTCTTATGATAGTGCACCCTTTTACTTCGGACTGGGTGTATATTTGGAGCGGGATTATCCCCAAATTTTGCTTTGGTTTTCCAGGCGCTTTCCATCGCATAGTACTTTCATACTATGGACTCCAAGTCAACGAAGCGTGATATGTCACAGCGACTTATGGCGTTAAGGATTCCCTTGTCCGTGCAATTATTGTGGAAAAATGAGACTGGGTCTTCCTCGCGACAGTCCTTAACCTTGTTCATCACAAGGAGGAACCTGGCCCAATAATGATGTACTGTTTACTGGGGCACTTACCTGATGTGGGAAAGATCGTTTATGTTTGGGTGGGTGGGTGGATTTGAGTCTGAACCCTTACCCGATCTGAGACCCAGGGGCCGAGGAGTTTCCAATCTTGGAAGTTCGGGTTCCGAGATGTTGCCCGATAAGTCTAGCCTGTCACCTGACTCTAGGTTCAGGGCTTGGGTGATGTCCTCCCGTAAACGGGTATCTAGCTTGGAGAGCTCAGAAATCCGGACATAGTTAGTCCTCAAGATAGAGGAAGCATCGCCGCATTGTTCCTCCACCACCGCAATATGATGGGTGACCGGTGGAGAGTTAATCTCCCTTTGATCGGGTTTAAGCCCAATCCGATCATAGTCCATAGCGACTCCCAACGCGGCAATGCGATCCAAGAGCTCGTTTAGGGATGAGAGCTCCATTGGATCCATCTGCTCAGCAAATTCTGAGCCGACGTGGAGGTTGTTTTCGATGACCCGAGAAGTCATCATCGGTGCAGCAGCCGAACGGGCGGTCATGATGAAACTGCCTAGCCAGAGAGTTTGGCCGACAGCCAGGGCTCCCCCGGCGGTAATGTTTTTTTAACAAGGAGACAAGGCATCCTTCCTTACGGTGACGGCATAGTGGAACTCTCAACGAAAGCACCAATGTCGGTGTCAAAATCGGCGGATCTCGGGTAGGGGGTCCCGAACTGTGCGTCTAGGCGGATGGTAACAGGAGACGTGGGACACGATGTTTCTACCCAGGTTCGGGCCCTCTCGATGGAGGTAAAACCCTACTCCTGCTTGATTGATCTTGATGATATGAGTATTACAAGAGTTGATCTACCACGAGATCGAAGAGGCTAAACCCTAGAAGCTAGCCTATGGTATGATTGTGTGTTGTTGGTCCTACGGACTACCCTCCAGTTTATATAGACACCAGAGGGGGTTAGGGTTACATAGAGTCGGTTACAAGGAAGGAGATCTACATATCCGTACTGCCAAGCTTGCCTTCCACGCCAAGGAGAGTCCCATCCGGACACGGAACGAAGTCTTCAATCTTGTATCTTCATAGTCCAACAGTCCGGCCAAAGGATATAGTCCGGCTGTCCGGATACCCCCTAATCCAGGACTCCCTCACTCCACCTGACATCTGGGACCCACTGTAAGGACCTCTGTTTTTTGCGAAAAAACGTTCCTCCTGCTGACAGCTCAGACCCACCAGCTATATCTTCGGATGCAAGGAAGTGTCTCCTTATTACGCACAAAAAATGAATACTCCCCCTGCTAGCTGGGACCCAACATAATGGAAGGCTGACTTGTGTGCAACTAAGTTGACAGGGACGGAGGGCTTTGTCAACTTAGTCAATATGAATGATTCTAGCTCCAGTGACTGTATGATGTCCATACAACGGCCGTAGTGCTTCTTCAACCTCTGGTTTTCTTGCTCCAGCTGCCCAAAGCAGCGCCGGTTGTGCCGTGTGTGAAGGAAATATGCCCTACAGGCAATAATAAAGTTGTTATTTATATTTCCTTATATCATGATAAATGTTTATTACTCGTTCTAGAATTGTATTAACCGGAAACTTAGTACATGTGTGAATACATAGACAAACAAAGTGTCCCTAGTATGCCTCTACTTGACTATCTCGTTAATCAAAGATGGTTAAGTTTCCTAACCATGAACATGTGTTGTCATTTGATGAATGGGATCACATCATTAGAGAATGATGTGATGGACAAGACCCATCCGTTAGCTTAGCACTATGATCGTTTAGTTTACTGATATTGCTTTCATCATGACTTATACATGTTCCTCTGACTATGAGATTATGCAATTCCCGAATGCTGGAGGAACACCTTGTGTGCTATCAAACGTCACAACATAACTGGGTGATTATAAAGATGCTCTACAGGTGTCTCTGATGGTGTTTGTTGAATTGGCATAGATCGAGATTAGGATTTGTCACTCCGTGTATCGGAGAGGTATCTCTGGGCCCTCTCGGTGATGCACATCACTATAAGCCTTGCAAGCAATGTGACTAATGAGTTAGTTATGGGATGTTGCATTACTGAATGAGTAAAGATACTTGCCGGTAACGAGATTGAACTAGGTATGAGGATACCGACGATCGAATCTCGGGCAAGTAACATACCGATGACAAAGGGAACAATGTATATCGTTATGCGGTTTGACCGATAAAGATCTTTGTAGAATATGTGGGATCCAATATGAACATCCAAGTTCCGCTATTGGTTACTGACCGGAGACGTGTCTAGGTCATGTCTACATAGTTCTCGAACCCGTAGGGTCCGCACGCTTAATGTTCGATGACGATCGGTATTATGAGTTTATGTGTTTCGATGTACCAAAGGTAGCTCGGAGTCCCGGATATGATCACGGACATGACGAGGAGTCTCAAAATGGTCGAGAAATAAAGATTAATATATTGGACGGCTATATTCGGACACCGGAAGTGTTCTGGGTGATTTCGGAGAAAACGGGATTGTCGGAGGGTTACCGAACCCCCCCCCCCCGGGGAACTAGTGGGCCTAGATGGGCCTTAGTGGAGAGAGAGGCTGCCAGGGCAGGCCGCGTGCCCCCTCCCCCTTGGGTCCGAATTGGACTAGGAGCGAGGGTGGTGCGCCCCCTTTCCTTCCTCTTTCCAACTCCTTCATTCCCCCTCCTAGTAGGACTAAGAAACAAGGAATCCTACTCCTACTAGGAGGAGGATTCCTCCCCTCCTTGGCGCGCCCTAGGGCTGGCCAGCCTCCCCCGTTGCTCCTTTATATATGGGGGCCGGGGTGATACGTCTCCAACGTATCTATACTTTTTGATTGCTCCATGCTATATTATCTACTCTTTTAGACATTATTGGGCTTTATTATCCACTTTTATATTATTTTTGGGGACTAACCTATTAACCGGAGGCCCAGCCCAGAATTGCTGTTTTTTGCCTGTTTTAGGGTTTTGAAGAAAAGGAATATCAAACGGAGTCCAAACGGAATGAAGCCTTCGGAAATGTGATTTTCTCATCAGACAAGATCCAGGAGACTTGGACCCTCCGTCAAGAAAGCCACGAGGTGGTCACAAGGGTGGAGGGCACCCCCCCTAGGGCGCGCCCCCTGCCTTGTGGGCCCCTCAAAGCTCCACCAACGTACTTCTTCCTCCTATATATATCCACGTACCTCCAAACGATTGGGGACGGAGCCAAAAACCTAATTCCACCGCCGTAACTTTCTGTATCCACGAGATCCCATCTTGGGGCTTGTTCCGAAGCTCCGTCGAAGGGGGCATCGATCACGGAGGGCTTCTACATCATCATCCAAGCCCCTCCGATGAAGTGTGAGTAGTTTACTTCAGACCTACGAGTCCATAGCTAGTAGCTAGATGGCTTCTTCTCTCTTTTTGGATCTCAATACAATGTTCTCCCCCTCTCTTGTGGAGATCTATTTGATGTAATCTTCTTTTTGCGGTGTGTTTGTTGAGACTGATGAATTGTGGGTTTATGATCAAGTCTATCTACGAATAATATTTGAATCTTCTCTGAATTCTTTTATGTATGATTGGTTATCTTTGCAAGTCTCTTCGAATTATCAGTTTGGTTTGGCCTACTAGATTGGTTTTTCTTGCCATGGGAGAAGTGCTTAGCTTTGGGTTCAATCTTGCTGTGTCCTTTCCCAGTGACAGAAGGGGCAGCAAGGCACGTATTGTATTGTTGCCATCGAGGATAACAAGATGGAGTTTTTATCATATTGCATGGAACTATCCCTCTACATCATGTAATCTTGCTTAAGGCCTTACTCTGTTTTTAACTTAATACTCTAGATGCATGCCGAATAGCGGTCGATGAGTGGAGTAATAGTAGTAGATGCAGAGTTGTTTCGGTCTACTTGTCTCGGACGTGATGCCTGTATACATGATCATACCTAGATATTCTCATAACTATGCTCAATTCTGTCAATTGCTCAACAGTAATTTGTTCACCCACCGTAGAATACATATGCTCTTGAGAGAAGCCACTAGTGAAACCTATGGCCCCCGGGTCTCTTTCTCATCATATCAATCTCCATCACTTTATTATTGCTTTGCTTTTACTTTGCTTTTACTTTTTACATTGCATCTCTATACCAAAAATACCAAAAAAATATTAGTTATCATCTCTATTAGATCTCACTTTCGTAAGTGACTATGAAGGGATTGACAACCCCTAAGCGTGTTGGTTGCGTTGAGCTATTGTTTTTGTGTAGGTACGAGGTACTCGAGCGTAGCCTCCTACTGGATTGATACCTTGGTTCTCAAAAACTAAGGGAAATACTTACACTACTTTGCTGCATCATCCCTTCCTCTTCGGGGAAATCCAATGCAGTGCTCAAGAGGTAGCAAGAAGAATTTATGGTGCCGTTGCCGGGGAGTCTGCGCAAAAGTCAACATACCAAGTACCCATCACAATCCCTATTTCCCGCATTACACTATTTGCCATTTGCCTCTCGTTTTCCTCTCCCCCACTTCACCCTTGCCGTTTTATTCGCCCTCTCTCTCTCTCTATCTTCCCTCTCTTCCTCCGTTTGCCTTTTTGTTTGCCCGTGTGTTGGATTGCTTGTTTATCACGATGGCTCTACCTAGATTTGGTGATCTTCACCTTAAAAGGTTAGAGGAGATCGAAAACAACGTCAGGAAGTTTATGGTTTTGCAATTTGATCATAATAATTTCTTTAGAAATGAGCTTAAGGAACAAAAAAGTTTCATGAATTATATGAATAAAGAGCTCGATGATATGTCTAAAGAATTTGATGGTATAAGATCCCAAATTGCCCATCTTGAAAAATTAACTGCTGAAATTTCGGATATGCAAGCTACCTTAGTCAATAAGATGGGCGCTAAACCGGATTCCTATGAAAATAATAGTGAAGATCTAAAAGTTATTGATGTGTTCCCTATTAAATCTTTGTTTTGCAATATGAATCTTGATAATGATGGGACTGAATATGATCCACCTTTACCTAGAAGGCATTCTAAGAATTCGGATTTTGTTGATCTTGATGCTAAATTTGATAAAAGTGGGATTGAAGAAATTAAAACCCTAGATGTTGCTAAATCCACTATTATGGATTTCAAGGAATTTAACTATGAAAATTGCTCCTTGATTGATTGCATTTCCTTGTTGTAATCCGTGCTAAAGTCTCCTCACGCTTATAGTCAAAATAAAGCATTCACTAAACATATCGTTGATGCCTTGATGCAATCTTATGAAGAAAAACTTGAATTGAAATTTTTGTCCCTAGAAAACTTTATGATGAGTGGGAACCTACTATTAAAATTAAAATTAAAAATTATGAGTTTTATGCTTTGTGTGATTTGGGTGCTAGTGTCTCTACTATTCCCAAAACTTTGTGTGATTTGCTAGGTTTTCGTGATTTTGATGATTGCTCTCTAAACTTACATCTTGTGGATTCCACTATTAAGAAACCTATGGGAAGAATTAATGATGTTCTTATTGTTGCTAATAGGAATTATGTGTCCGTAGATTTTATCGTTCTTGATATAGATTGCAATCCTTCTTGCCCTATTATTCTTGGTAGACCTTTCCTTAGAACGGTTGGTGCAATTATTGATATGAAGGAAGGGAATATTACATTTCAATTTCCATTAAAAAAGGTCATGGAACACTTCCCTAGAAAGAAAATAAAATTACCATATGAATCTATCATGAGATCCACTTATGGATTGCCTACCAAAGATGGCAATACCTAGATCTATTCTTGCTTGTTATGCCTAGCTAGGGGCGTTAAACGATAGCGCTTGTTGGGAGGCAACCCAATTTTATTTTTATTCCTTGATTTTTGCTCCTGTTTAGTAATAAATAAATTATTTATCCTCTGTTTTGGTTGTGTTTTTTGTGTTTAATTAGTGTTTGTGCCAAGTAGAACCGTTGGGAAGACTTGGGGAAAGTCTTGTTGAACCTGCTGTAAAAAACAGAAACTTTAGCGCTCACGAGTACTGCTGTCATTTTTATTTGGGAAGTGATATTTAGTTAATTATTTTTGCAGATGATTAATAGATAAATTCCACACGTCCAGCAATTTATTTTAGAATTTTTGGGGTTCCAGATCTTGCACTAGCTGCAGATTACTACAGACTGTTCTGTTTTTGACAGATTCTGTTTTTCGTGTGTTGTTCGCTTATTTTGATGAATCTATGGCTTTTAAAATAGTTTATAATCCATAGAGAAGTTGGAATAAAGTAGTTATAACACCAATATAAATAAATAATGAGTTAATTACAGTACCTTGAAGTGGTCTTTTGTTTTCTTTCGCTAACGGAGCTCACGAGATTTTCTACTTTAAGTTTTGTGTTGTGAAGTTTTCAAGTTTTGGGTAAAGATTTGGTGGATTATGGAACAAGAAGTGGTAAGAGCCTAAGCTTGGGGATGCCCATGGCATCCCCAAGATAATCTAAGGACACCAAAAAGCCAAAGCTTGGGGATGCCCCGGAAGGCATCGCCTCTTTCGTCTACTTCTATCAGTAACTTTACTTGGAGCTATATTTTTATTCACCACATGATATGTGTTTTGCTTGGAGCGTCTTTTATGATTTGAGTCTTTTCTTGTTAGTATACCACAATAATCCTTGCTGTACACACCTTTTGGGAGAGCCATACATGATTTGGAATTTGATAGAATACTCTATGTGCTTCACTTATATCTTTTGAGCTTTATAGTTTTGCTCTAGTACTTCACTTATATCTTTTAGATCACGGTGGTGGATTTGTTCTATAGAAACTATTGATATCTCATGCTTCACTTAGATTATTTTGAGAGTCTTAATAGCATGGTAATTTGCTTAATATCCTAATATGCTTGGTATGCAAGATTAATAATAAAACTTTCGTATGAGTGTATTGAATACTAAGAAAAGTTTGATGCTTGATGATTGTTTTGAGATATGGAGGTAATAATATCAAAGTCATGCTAGTTGAGTAGTTGTGAAATTGAGAAATACTTGTGTTGAAGTTTGCAAGTCCCGTAGCATGCACGTATGGTAAATGTTATGCAACAAATTTGAAGCATGAGGTGTTATTTGATTGTCTTCCTTATGACTGGCGGTTGGGGACGAGCGATGGTCTTTTCCTACCAATCTATCCCCCTAGGAGCATGCGCGTAGTGCCGAGGTTTTTGATGACTTGTAGATTTTTGCAATAAGTATGTGAGTTCTTTATGACTAATGTTGAGTCCATGGATTATACGCACTCTCACCCTTCCATCCTTGCTAGCCTCTTCGGTACCGTGCATTGCCCTTTCTCACATTGAGAGTTGGCGCAAACTTCGCCGGTGCATCCAAACCCCATGATATGATACGCTCTTTCACACATAAACCTCCTTATATCTTCCTCAAAACAGCCACCATACCTACCTATTATGGCATTTCCATAGCCATTCCGAGATATATTGCCATGCAACTTTCCATCATTCCGTTTATCATGACACATTCATCATTGTCATATTGCTTAGCATGATCATGTAGTTGACATTGTATTTGTGGCAAAGCCAACGTTCATAATTCTTTCATACATGTCACTCTTGGTTCATTGCATATCCCGGTACACCGCCGGAGGCATTCATATAGAGTCATCTTTGTTCTAGTATCGAGTTGTAATCATTGAGTTGTAAATAAATAGAAGTGTGATGATCATCATTATTAGAGCATTGTCCCAAGTGAGGTATAAAAAAAATAAAGGCCATAAAAAAAGAGAATGCCCCCCAAAAAACGAAAGGCCATAAAAAGGAGAAGGCCCAAAAAATTGAGAGAAAAAGAGAGAAGGGACAATGTTACTATCCTTTTACCACACTTGTGCTTCAAAGTAGCACCATGATCTTCATAGTAGAGAATCTCTCATATTATCACTTTCATATACTAGCGGGAATTTTTCATTATAGAACTTGGCTTGTATATTCCAACAATGGGCCTCCTCAAGTGCCCTAGGTCTTCATGAGCAAGCAAGTTGGATGCACACCCACTAGTTTCTTTTGTTGAGCTTTCATACATTCATAGCTCTAGTGCATCCGTTGCATGGCAATCCCTACTCCTTGCATTAACATCAATCGGTGGGCATCTCCATAGCCCATTGATTAGCCTCGTTGATGTGAGACTTTCTCCTTTTTTGTCTTCTCCACATAACCCCCCTCATTATATTCTATTCCACCCATAGTGCTATGTCCATGGCTCGCGCTCATATATTGCGTGAAAGTTTATAGGTTTGAGATTACTAAAGTATGAAACAATTGATTGGCTTGTCATCGGGGTTGTGCATGATGAGAGCATTCTTGTGTGACGAAAATGAAACATGACTAAACTATATGATTTTGTGGGGATGAACTTTCTTTGGCCATGTTATTTTGAGAAGGCATAATTGCTTAGTTAGTATGCTTGAAGTATTATCATTTTTATGTAAATATGAACTTTTTTCTTGAATCTTTTGGATTTGAATATTCATACCACAATTAAGAAGAATTACATTAAAATTATGCCAATTAGCACTCTGCATCAAAAATTCTGTTTTTATCATTTACCTACTCGAGGACGAGCAGGACTTAAGCTTGGGATGCTTGATACGTCTCCAACGTATCTATAATTTTTGATTGCTCCATGCTATATTATCCACTATCTTAGACATTATTTGGCTTTATTATCCACTTTTATATTATTTTTGGGACTAACCTATTTACCGGAGGCCCAGCCCAGAATTGTTGTTTTTGCCTGTTTTAGGGTTTCGAAGAAAAGGAATATCAAACGGAGTCCAAACGGAATGAAACCTTCGGAAACGTGATTTTCTCATCAGATAAGATCCAGGAGACTTGGACCCTCCATCAAGAAAGCCACGAGGTGTTCACGAGGGTGGAGGGCGCCCCCCCTAGGGAGCCCCCTACCTCATGGGCCCCTCGAAGCTCCACCAACGTACTTCTTCCTCCTATATATATCCACGTAACCCCAAACGATCGGGGACGGAGCCAAAAACCTAATTCCACCGCCGCAACTTTCTGTATCCACGAGATCCCATCTTGGGGCCTGTTCCGGAGCTCTGCCGGAGGGGGCATCGATCACAGAGGTTTCTACATCATCATCCAAGCCCCTCCGATGAAGTGTGAGTAGTTTACTTCAGACCTACGGGTCCATAGCTAGTAGCTAGATGGCTTCTTCTCTCTTTTTGATCTCAATACAATGTGCTCCCCCTCTCTTGTGGAGATCTATTTGATGTAATCTTCTTTTTGCGGTGTGTTTGTTGAGACTGATGAATTGTGGGTTTATGATCAAGTCTATCTATGAATAATATTTGAATCTTCTCTGAATTCTTTTATGTATGATTGGTTATCTTTGCAAGTCTCTTCGAATTATCAGTTTGGTTTGGCCTACTAGATTGGTTTTTCTTGCCATGGGAGAAGTGCTTAGCTTTGGGTTCAATCTTGCTGTGTCCTTTCCCAGTGACAGAAGGGGCAGCAAGGCACGTATTGTATTGTTGCCATCGAGGATAACAAGATGGAGTTTTTATCATATTGCATGGAACTATCCCTCTGCATCATGTCATCTTGCTTAAGGCGTTACTCTGTTTTTAACTTAATACTCTAGATGCATGCCAGATAGTGGTCGATGAGTGGAGTAATAGTAGTAGATGCAGAATCATTTCGGTCTACTTGTCTCGGACGTGATGCCTATATACATCATCATACCTAGATATTCTCATAACTATGCTCAATTCTGTCAATTGCTCAACAGTAATTTGTTCACCCACCGTAGAATACTTATGCTCTTGAGAGAAGCCACTAGTGAAACCTATGGCCCCCGGGTCTCTTTCTCATCATATCAATCTCCATCACTTTATTATTGTTTGCTTTTACCTTGCTTTTACTTTTTTCTTTGCATCTCTATACCAAAAATACCAAAAAAATTTAGTTATCATCTCGATCAGATCTCACTTTCGTAAGTGACCGTGAATGGATTGACAACCCCTAAGCGCGTTGGTTGCGTTGAGCTATTGTTTTTGTGTAGATACGAGGGACTCGAGCGTAGCCTCCTACTGGATTGATACCTTGGTTCTCAAAAACTGAGGGAAATACTTACGCTACTTTGCTGCATCATCCCTTCCTCTTCGGGGAAATCCAAGGCAGTGGTCAAGAGGTAGCAAGGGGCACCCTAGAACACACAACAGACAACTGTCTTAGCCGTGTGCGGTGCCCCCCTCCACCATAATCCACCTCGGTCATATCATCGTAGTTCTTAGGCGAAGCCCTATGCCAGTAACTTCATCATCATTGTCATCACGCTGTCGTTCTGACGAAGCTGTCCCTCGACGCTCAGCTGGATCATGAGTTCGTGGGACGTTACCAAGCTGAACATGTGCAGATCGCCGAGGTGTCGTACTTTCGGTGCTAGGATCGGTCGGATCATGAAGACGTACGACTACATCAACCTCGTTGTCATAACGCTTCCACTTACAGTCTATGAGGGTATGTAGACAACACTCTTCCCATCTCATTGCTATGCATCACCATGATAGATCTTGCGTGTGAGTAGGATTTTTTTTGAAATTACTGCGTTCCCCAACAGTGGCATCCGAGCCAGGTTTATGCGTAGATGTTATTTGCACGAGTACAACACAAAGGAGTTGTGGGCGTGGGTATATACTTATTGCTTGCCGTCACTAGTTGATTCTTGATTCAGCGTTATTGTTAGATGAAGTGGCTCAGACAGACATTATGCGTACGGTTACGTGAGACTGGTTCTACCAACGTGCTTCGCACACATGTGGCTAGTGGGTGTCAGTTTCTCCAACTTTAGTTGAATCAGATTCAATGAACAGGGTTCTTTCTGAAGATCAAAAAACAATCACTATAGCGCGTTATGGTTTGATGCGTAGGGCATGTTGAGATGTGATATGGTGAAGACATGATGAGATATAAATTGTTGTATGAGATGATCATGTTTTATTGAAGTTATCGACAACTAGCAGGAGCCTTATGGTTGTCTCATTATTGCATAAGATGCAAGAGCCATGTAATTGCTTTACTTTATCGCTATGCGATAGCAATAGTTGCAAAAGCAATAGTTGGCGAGACGACCATGTGACGACACATTGATAAAGATCAAGATGATGGAGATCATGGTGTCATGCCGGTGACGATGGAGATCATGACAGTACTTTGGAGATGGAGATCAAATGCACAAAATGATGATGGTCGTATCATGTCACATATTTTGATTACAATGATGTTTATCTTTTATGATTCTTATTTTGCTTATTACGGTGGTAGCATTATAAGATGATCTCTTGCTAAATTTCAAGGTATAAGTGTTCTCCCTGAGTATGCACCACCGCTACAGTTTGTCGTGCCGAGACACCACGTGATGATCGGGTGTGATAAGCTCCAAGTTCACATAAAACGAGTGCAAGCCAGTTTTACACAGGCGGAATACTCGGGTTAAACTTGATGAGCCTAGCATATGCAGATATGGCCTCGAAACACTGAGACCGAAATGTCGAGCGTGAATCATATAGTAGATATGATCAACATAGTGATGTTCACCATTGAAAACTACTCCATCTCATGTGATGATCGGGCATGGTTTAGTTGATATGGATCACGTGATCACTTAGATGATTAGAGGGATGTCTATCTAAGTGGGAGTTCTTAAGTAATATGATTAATTGAACTTAAATTTATCATGAACATAATCCTGATAGTATTTGCATATCTTTGTTGTAGATCAATTGCTCGCATATAGCTTCCCCATTTTATTTTTGATATGTTCCTAGAGAAAAACTATGTTGAAAGATGATAGTAACAATGATGCGGTCTGGGTCCGTGATCTGAGGATTATCCTCATTGCTGCATAGAAGAATTATGTCCTGGATGCACCGCTAGGTGACGGACCTATTGCAGGAGCAGATGCAGACGTTATGAACGTTTGGCAAGCTCGGTATGATAATCACTTGATAGTTTAGTGTGCCATGCTTTACGGCTTAGAACCGGGACTTCAAAAACGTTTTGAACGCCACGTAGCATATAAGATGTTCTAAGAGCTGAAATTGGAATTTCAGACTCATGCCCGAGTCAAGAGGTATGAGACCTCTGACAAGTACTTTGCCTACAAGATGGAGGAGAATAGCTCAACCGGTGAGCATGTACTCTAGTTGTCTGAGTACTACAATCACTTGAATCAATTGGGAGTTAATCTTCCAGATAAAATAGTGATTGAAAGAGTTCTCTAGTCACTATCGCCAAGTTACTGGAACTTCGTGATGAACTATAATATGCAAGGGATGACGAAAACGATTCCCGAGCTCTTCGTGATGCTGAAATCGATGAAGGTAGAAATCAAGAAAAGCATCAAATGTTGATGTTCGACAAGACCACTAGTTTCAAGTAAAAGGGCAAGGGAAAGATAGGGAACTTCAAGAAGAATGGCAAGCAAGTTGCCAGTCCCATGAAGAAGCCCAAATCTAGACCCAAGCCTGGAACTAAGTGCTTCTACTACAAAGGAAATGGTCACTGGAAGTGGAACTGCCCTAGATACTTGGCAGATAAGAAGGATGGCAAAGTGAACAAAAGTATATTTTATATACATGTTATTGATGTGTACCTTACTAGTGTTTATAGAAACTCCTCAGTATTTGATACTGGTTTAGTTGCTAAAGAGTAGTAACTCGAAATGGGAGTTGCAAAATAAACAGAGACTAGTTAACGCCGAGGTGATGATGTGAGTTGGAAGTGATTCCAAGGTTGATAAGATCACCATCGCACACTCCCTTTACCTTTGGGATTAGTGTTGAACCTAAAAATAAATGTTATTTGGTGACTGCGTTGAGCATAAATATGATTGGATCATGTTTATTGCAATATGGTTATTCATTTAAGTCAAAGAATAATTGTTGTTATATTTATATGAATAAAACCTTCTATGGTCATAGACTCAATATAAATGGTTTATTGAATCTGATCGTAGTGATACACATATTCATAATATTTATTCCAAAAGATGCAAAGTTGATAATGATAGTGCAACATACTTGTGGCACTACCGTTTAGGTCATATTGGTGTAAAGCACATGAAGAAACTCCATGTGGATGGACTTTTGGAATCACTGCATTACGAATCATTTGATGCTTGCGAACCATGCCTCATGGGAAAGATGACTAAGACTCCGTTCTCTGGAACAATAGAGCGAGCCACTGACTTATTGAAATAATACATACCGATGTATGCGGTCCGGTGAGTGTTGAGGCTCATGGCAGGTATCGTTATTTTCTGACCTTCACAGATGATTTGAGCATATGTGAGTATATATACTTAATGAAACACAAGTCTGAAACGTTTGAAAAGTTCAAAGAATTTCAGAGTGAAGTGGAGAATCATCGTAACAAGAAAATAAAGTTTCTACGATCTGATCGCGGAGGTAAAATATTTGAATTACGAGTTTGGCCTTCAGTTGAAACAATGTTGAATAGTTTCGCAACTCACGGCACCTAGAACACCACAGCGTAATGGTGTGTCTGAATGTCATAACTGTACTTTATTAGATATGGTGCGATCTATGATGTCTCCTACCGATTTACCAATATCATTTTGGGGTTATGCATTAGAGACAGCTGCATTCACATTAAATAAGGCATCGTCTAAAAATCCATTGAGATGACACCGTATGAACGGTGGTTTAGCAAGAAACCTAAGATATCATTTCTTAAAGTTTGGGGTTGCGATGCATATGTGAAAAAGTTTCAGTCTGATAAGCTCAAACTCAAATCGAAGAAGTGCGTCTTCATAGGATACCCAAAAGAAATTGTTGGGAACACCTTCTATCACAGATCCGAAGGCAAGATCTTTGTTGCTAAAAATGGATCCTTTCTAGAGAAGGAGTTTCTCTCGAAAGAAATGAGTGGGAGGAAAGTAGAACTTGATGAGGTAATTGTAGCTTCTCCCGAATTGGAAAGTAGTTCATCACAGAAATCAGTTCTAGTGATGCCTACACCAATTAGTGAGGAAGTTAATGATGATGATCATGAAACTTCAGATCAAGTTACTACCAAACCTCGTAGGTCAACCAGAGTATGTTCCACACCAGAGTGGTACAGTAATCCTGTTCTGGAAGTCATGTTACTAGACCATGACGAACATACGAACTATGAGGAAGCGATGATGAGCCCAGATTCCGTGAAATGGCTTAAGGCCATGAAAACTGAGATGGGGTCCATGTATGAGAACAAAGTATGGACTTTGG
Organism: Triticum aestivum; assembly: GCF_018294505.1. Taxonomy (NCBI): domain Eukaryota; kingdom Viridiplantae; phylum Streptophyta; class Magnoliopsida; order Poales; family Poaceae; genus Triticum; species Triticum aestivum. The sequence goes on along the minus strand of NC_057800.1, from coordinate 559,947,106 downwards.
TTGACTTGCCCGATGATCGGTGAGCCATTCCGAATAAATGGATCTTCAAGAGGAAGACGGACATTGATAGTAGTGTTACTATCTACAAAGCTCAAATTTTCACAAAATGTTTTCGACAAGTTCAAGCTATTGACTACGATGAGATTTTCTCACTTGTATCGATGCTTAAAAGTCTGTCCGAATCATGTTAGCAGTTGCCGTATTTTATGAAATCTGGCAAATGGATATCAAAACTACATTCCTTAATGGATTTATTAAAGAAGAGTTGTATATGATGCAACCAGAAGGTTTTGTCAATCCTAAAGATGCTGACAAAGTGTGCAAGCTCCAGCGATCCATCTATGGACTGGTGCAAGCATCTCGGAGTTGGAATATATGCTTTGATGAGTCGATCAAAGCATATAGTTTTATACAGACTTGCGGTGAAGCCTGTATTTAAAAGAAAGTGAGTGGGAGCACTACAGCCTTTCTGATAAGTATATGTGAGTGACATATTGTTGATCGGAAATGATGTAGAATTTTTTGGAAAGCATAAAGAAGTGTTTGAAAGGAGTTTTTCAAAGAAAGACCTCGGTGAAGCTGCTTACACACTGAGCATCAAGATCTATAGAGATAGATCAAGACGCTTCATAAGATTTTTCAATGAGTACATAGCTTGACAAGATTTTGAAGTAGTTCAAAATGGAACAGTCAAAGGAGTTCTTGCCTATGTTGCAAGGTGTGAAGTTGAGTAAAGACTCAAAACCCAACCACGGCAGAAAATAGAAAGAGAATGAAAAGTCATTCCCTATGCCTCAGTCATAGGTTCTATAAAGTATGTTATGTTGTGTACCAGTCCTATTGTATACCTTTGCATGATTTTGGCAAGGGAGTACAATAGTGATCTAGCAGTAGATCACCGGACAGTGGTCAAAATTATCCTTAGAGGACTAAGGAAAGATTTCTCGGTTATGGAAGTGATAAAAGAGTTCGTCGTAAAGAGTTATGTTGATGCAAGCTTTTTACACTGATCTAGATGACTCTAAGGCTCGATATAGATGCATATTGAAAGTGGGAGCAATTAGCTAGAGTAGCTCCATGCAGAGCATTGTAGACATAGAAAATTTGTAAAATACATATAGCTCTGGATGTGACAGACCCATTGACTCAACTTCTCTCACAAGCAAAACATGATCACACCTTAGTACTCTTTGGATGTTAATCACATGGTGATGTGAACTAGATTATTGACTCTAGTAAACCCTTTGGGTGTTGGTCACATGGTGATGTGAACTATTGGTGTTAAATCACATGGCGATGTGAACTAGATTATTGACGATAGTGCCAGTGGGAGACTGAAGGAAATATGCCCTAGAGGCAATAATAAAGTTGTTATTTATATTTCCTTATATCATGATAAATGTTTATTATTCATGCTAGAATTGTATTAACTAGAAACTTAGTACATGTGTGAATACATAGACAAACAGAGTGTCCCTAGTATGCCTCTACTTGACAAGCTCGCTAATCAAAGATGGTCAAGCTTCCTAACCATGGACATGTGTTGTCATTTGATGAACGGGATCACATCATTAGAGAATGATGTGATGGACAAGACCCATCCGTTAGCTTGGCACTATGATCGTTTAGTTTATTGCTATTGCTTTCATCATGACTTATACATGTTCCTCTGACTATGAGATTATGTAACTCCTGAATATCGGAGGAACACCTTGTGTGCTATCAAACGTCACAACCTAACTGGGTGATTATAAAGATGCTCTACAGGTGTCTCCAATGGTGTTTGTTGAGTTGGCATAAATCGAGATTAGGATTTGTCACTCCGTGTATCGGAGAGGTATCTCTGGGCCCTCTCGGTAATGTACATCACTATAAGCCTTGCAAGCAATGTGACTAATGAGTTAGTTACGGGATGTTGCATTACGGAACGAGTAAAGAGACTTTCCGGTAACGAGATTGAACTAGGTATGAGGATACCGACGTTCTAATCTCGGGCAAGTAACATACCGATGAGAAAGGGAACAACGTATATTGTTATGCAGTTTGACCGATAAAGATCTTCGTAGAATATGTGGGAGCCAATATGAACATCCAGGTTCCGCTATTTGTTATTGTTGGGGATATGATTACTGGAGGTAAACTGGCTAGGAATGGCCGGGTTAGCTCCATGAAGATAGAAGCCCATGAAGACATGAGGATGGTGGCGCTTTACGAAGGCCCAAGGCCCAAAGGCGGGTTAAAGCCTGTAGATGTAAACCGACTCTGTCATGTAACTTGTATTGTAAGTTAGAGGAATAGAGACCGAGCTAGACACGTTTATGACCCGGCCTCAGGACTCTGTAAATCGGCGGGCGTCAACCTATGTATATAAAGGGATGACCTGGCCGCGGTTTACGGACGACAGACAACAACTCAAGAGCCAGGCAAAGCGGATTCGCTCCCTGGTCATCAAAACCCTAGCAATACCAATCACAACTAGACGTAGGCTTTTACCTTCATCGAAGGGGCTGAACTAGTATAAAATCCCTCGTGTCCCTTATCCGGTTTAACCCCTTTAAGCTAACCCATAGCAATGGCTCCACGGCTAAGTCCTTTCTCGAGGACATCTGTCGTGACAAACCCATGACAGTTGGCGCCCACCGTGGGGCTATCACACGATGGTTTCGAGTTCTTGAAGGGCAGCTTTGATGGACTCAAGGGATACGCTGTGGGTCGGATGACGAAGAGTCATCGCGGCAAGCTCTACATCGACGACGCAGGATGGGGTCCCGAGGCTGGTTCAATCGAATACGGGTACCGGGTCCCCTTTGGTGGGATTCACGTCTTCATCGTCAAGATCGGCGAGCCGGCCCTGAGTCGGACACCTGCACCGACATCATCGAGACGGCTCAGCGTGCAAGCCGTTCCCTGGTTCAGCCCGCATCAAGGCATGTTTTCATAGGTGTCATCCATTGGGCGGAATATGAGGACGGATCAGCGTCTGATGGCGAAACCGTTGTCTGCTCTGATGACGAGTCTTCAATCGGAGAGACCGAATCGCTGTATCAGTTGCAGGATGGCCAGATTAGTGGAGGTTCCGATGGCAACTGTATTCCGGACCCCGTCGATCTGCCAAACCGGGTCGCTATCTTTATGGCCGATACACAACCAGCGCATCACTCATCCACCGTCGCGGCAGTGCTTTCCGGTTCAGCAACAGCATTGCCAGCGGGAGCAGGGGCTCAGCGCTGCCTCCCGCTCAAGTTTTGTCTGATTTATTCAACGCTTTGGCAGCATTGATGGCCTCGGAGGTGGACGCAGCAGCCCGAGACCATTACAATGCGGAGATTGCAAAAGTGAAAGATCAGATAACTCAGGCTAAAGCGGACCTGCCAGCAGAGAATGCTAGGATGGCTACAGAACGGGCCGAGTTGGAAGCTCAGGCCTACCAGCTTAGGTTGGACCAGAATGCCTCAGAGGAGGTCATGAGAAGAAGATACCGGTCGCACATCCCGCCGGGTTATGAGGCAAGAAATCTCTTCAGCACGCCAGGAGCCGGAACCAGTAACCAGCCAGTGGTAAACCGCACGGAGGCACCGGGAATAGGAGCGCCGGTTCAGCCGCGCACGATGGACCTGCCTCGTCAGAACAATATTGTACCATAGTATGTACCGACGCCCCCGGGGAATTACTCCAACCCGTTAGACAACATTGTGGCCGCCGCTTCACGATTAGCAGCACTCCCAGCGGACGGCGAGTCGCCAGTTGCGGTTGAGACACGACGGGCCAAAGAGCTCCTACAAACGGCTTTGAACCAGCAGCAGGCTTATTCGCATAGTCGCGAGAGGATTCATTCCACCCCCCGTATGAGTCGGGGCTACAGCAGGCACGTTGAGGATGAACCGGCTGTATCAAGCAGTGCACGTCGCCGTAACTCGCCGCGAGGGCACAACCCGGCGGGTGGAGGTGCTAATGCGCAGGATGTGGTGGATCATGGTTGTGCACGTCGAGAGGCTGAGTTAGCCGCTCTGCATGCAGCTCGTCAACCTACTCCGGTTCGACCTACCGCTTCAGTGGAGCCAAGCGTGGTCTTCAGCTCTTTAGGGGTGCCATGTCTTACCCCCGCTTTGCGCAATGTGCGACTGCCCAAGGATTTTAAGGGCCCTTGTAAAGTACCCAACTACACCGCCGATTTGCAACCAGAGTCATGGGTTCAAAGTTATGAGATGGCAATGGAGATGTTGGATGTGGATGAAGCGGTGTGTGCTAAATACTTCACCATGATGTTGGAGGGGACAACTCGTACTTAGTTAAAGAGCTTACCAGCTAACTCTGTCGGATCATGGGCCAAATTGAAACACCGGTTTATCCAGAATTTTAAAGATACTTGTAAGCAGCCTATGTCGATTGTGGACCTGACCGCTTGTGTTCAAGAGGATGGAGAGTCCACAACCCATTGGGTGAAGCGGGTCTCAGATATTCTGCATTCGTTGGATTGCATCAATGCAGATACAGCAGTGTTAACATTGGAGGGCAATTGCCAGTTTCTACCACTAAAACAGAAGTTAGGAAGGCTCAAGTGTCACTTAATATGGCAATGCTTATTGCCACTTTGGTTAAATATGCCGATTCAGATAACACCAAAGACCCTGACTCAGAGGAGGACAAACCGGGAAAGGGAAGAAGAACGACAACACCAAGGGACAGCAGCATAACCTGACGGGTCATGGGAACAATGGCAAGTGCAAGGCAGACAATAGTTTGGACTTTGTGGCTAACATCAATGCTCAGGATAACGGTCAGCGTCGTAAGGGCAAACAACCTCAGAGGGGTGGAGGTTCAGGCGCCAATCTGGAGCGCCTGTTAAATCAACCTTGTCCAAAGCATGGATCGAAGGAGAGGCCAGCTTCACATCTTTGCAAGGATTGTTATATCATGCGAGAGTTCAAGAACTCCAATATGTTTCACTACGACAATGGCCCGCTCGGCGGTTCAGGAGGTGGTTTTCATGGGCCGGGTTATGGAGGCGGTAGCTCCGGTTCAGGATTTCAAGGCAATCAAACCGGACATAGCAATCAAGGGAACCAGGGCAACCAGGAAGGTTATAACCATCAGGGGAATCAGCAGCAGCAGCAGTCAGGTTATCAGAGCAATCCGAAGCAGTTGAATAGTGGGCAGTATCATGTCTTCACCACTAGCTTGTGTAAGCGTGATCAAAAGCTTCACAAGAGGGCCGTGAACTCTGTTGAACCGGTAGTGCCTCAGTATTTGCGCTGGTTTGAGCAACCCATATTATGGAGTAGAGAGGATCACCCACCCCGGGTTGATAATCCGGGTCATCTGGCTTTAGTGGTGGCTCCTCAAGTTGGGGGGTATAAGTTCACCAAGGTGCTCATGGATGGGGGAAGCAGTATCAATATTCTCTACTATGACACCTTCTGTCGTATGGGGTTGACAGATAAGAATCTTAAACCGTCGAACATCGTTTTTCATGGTGTGGTGCCCGGTAAATCTGCATATCCAGTGGGCAAGATAGCCCTAGAGGTGGCCTTTGGATATGATCATGACTCAAGGTCAGAAACATTGACTTTTGAGGTGGTGAAAATCAAGAGTCCGTATCACGCTCTGTTTGGCCGACCGGCTTATGCCAAGTTCATGGCGAGGCCGTGTTATGTTTATCTGTAGCTTAAGATGCCAGGTCATAAGGGGACCATCACAATACATGGGAGCAGGAAGATTGCTTTGGAATGTGAGGAAGGTGATGCGGCTTACGCTGAGTCGGTTTGTACCATGGAAGAGCTGAAGTTTTACAAAGACAAGGTTGATCCGGCAGACATGACTTCTTTGAAAAAGCCAACTGCGGAGCACGATCCGACGTTGAAGTTTAAATCGGCCACAGACACTAAGATGGTTGATTTTGTTCCTGGCGATTCATCCAAGCAGTTCAGCATCAACGCTAACCTGGATCCCAAATAGGAAAGCGCGCTCATCGAGTTCATCCGTGAGAACCAGGAAATCTTTGCATGGAAGCCTTCTAACATGCCAGGTGTACCGAGGGAACTCGCTTAGCAAACACTTAATATAGATCCCAAGTTTAAACCGGTCAGGCAGTTTCTCCGCCGCTTCAATGAATAAAGGCGTAAGGCTATTGGTGAGGAGGTAGCCCAGCTGTTGGCCACAGGGTTTATCATGGAGGTTTTTCACCCTGAGTGGTTGGCTAATCCGGTGCTGGTTCTTAAGAAAAACGGCACTTGGCATATGTGTGTGGACTATACAGACTTGGACAAGGCCTGCCCAGCAGATCCCTTTGCCCTCCCTCGTATTGATCAGATTATTGATGCTACAGCGGGTTGTGACTGTTTGTGTTTTCTAGATGCTTATTCTGGTTATCATCAGATCAAAATGGTAGTTAAGGACCAGGAGAAGACAATTTTTATAACTCCCTTTGGAGCCTTCTGCTATGTCTCCATGCCCTTTGGGCTCAAGAGTCCCCAGGCAACTTATCAGCGTTGTGTTCAGAATTGTCTTCATAAACAGATCGGGCGCAATGTTCATGCATATGTGGATGATATTGTGGTGAAGTCCAGGAAGGAGGAAACATTGATAGATGACTTAAGGGAGACTTTTGACAACCTCCGGGTTTATAAGATGATGCTTAATCCTGACAAATGTGTCTTTGGTGTTCCAGCAGGCAAGCTCCTGGGTTTTCTGGTGTCAAACAGGGGCATTGTGGCTAATCCGGAAAAAAATTCAGCAATCACGTCCTTGGCTAAACCGGCGTGTATCAATGACGTTCAACGTTTAGCCAGCCGGATTGCAGCGTTGAGCCGGTTTATCAGTCGTCTCGCGGAGAAAGCTATCCCTTTATATCAGATGCTAAAGAAAATGGATGACTTTGTCTGGAGTGATGCGGCTGATAAAGCGTTTGAGAAGTTGAAGAGGCAGTTAGTTGAACCGCCTGTCCTTGCGGCTCCGATCGATAAAGAGCCTTTACTGCTATATGTGATTGCTAATGCCCGGGCTGTTAGTGTGGCTATTGTTGTCGAGCGCAAGGAGGCTGGAAAGGAATATCCGGTTCAATGGCCGGTTTATTATATCAGTGAGGTGCTTATCGAATCAAAGCAGAGGTATCCACATTGGCAGAAGCTGGTGTATGGGGTGTTTATGGCAAGTCGGAAGCTCAAACATTACTTTCAGAGTCATCCTATCACAGTGGTCAGTTCAGCCCCTCTGGGAGATATCATTCAAAAAAGAGAAGCAACTGGCCGGATTGCCAAGTGGGCTATTGAGCTTCGATCTCACGGGCTCAAGTATGCACCTCGCACAGCCATCAAATCTCAAGCACTCGTGGATTTCATCAATCATTGGACAGAGTTGCAGGCACCAGAGGAAAAGCCAGATAACACTTACTGGACTATTCACTTTGATGGGTCCAGGCAATTGGAGGGCTCGGGGGCTGGAGTCATATTAACTTCCCCACGAGGAGACAAGTTTTGTTATGTTCTTCGCTTAATGTTCCCTTGTACTAAAAATGCAGCTGAGTATGAGGCCCTGCTCCACGGTCTTTGGATGGCTAAGGAGATGAACTTAAGCCGGGTTAAGTACTTCGATGACTCGGACCTGGTGGCTCAACAGGTATCTGGCACTTGGGATTCTAAGGACCCACTCATGGCTGCATATCGACAAGAGGTGTACATAGTGGCTGGTCATTTGAAGGGTTATCAAGTTGACCATATAGACCGGCGAAAGAATGAAGCGGAAGACGCTTTAAGTCGCCTTGGCTCTCAGCGTAAACCGCTCCCACCTAATGTCTTCCTCGACGTACTACATAATCTGTCGGTCAAGATACCAATAGAGGAGGAGTTGGCTATTCCTGACTCGGAGGCCCAATTGGTGGCAGCTTTGCATGTTATACCGGATTGGACAGTCCCGTACTTGGTTTACATGAACTGGGGCGAGTTACCTGAGGACGAAACCTTAGCCCAGAAGATAATCCGGCGTTCCAAGTCAATGACCATAATCAATGGGGAGTTACATCGTTATAGCGTCACAGGGCAATTCAGCGTTGTGTGTCTCCTCAAGAGGGTTGTGAGATTTTGCGAGAAATCCACGAAGGAGATTGTGGTCACCATGCCGGTTCAAAATCCTTGGTGGCTAAGGCTTTTCTTCACGGTTTCTATTGGTTGACAGCTCATGCTAATGCAGAGGATTTAGTCAAAAGGTGTGACGGTTGTCAAAAATTTGCACGCCGCGCTCATGTTCTAGCTCAGGAATTGAGGATGATTCCAATAACTTGGCCGTTTGCAACTTGGGGGCTTGATATGGTTGGAACCTTTAAGAGATCCAAGGACAAAAAGACCCACCTGTTAGTGGCAGTGGATAAGTTCACCAAGTGGGTGGAAGTAGAACCAATCAGTAAGTGTGATGCAGCCATGGCGGTTCAATTCATCAAAAAGGTGATATTCCGGTTTGGTTTCCCACACAGTATTATAACTGACAATGGTCCTAATCTGTCAATGTGAGCACATCTAGCTTGATGTAGCATCAGTGGCTCACCCCCAGTCTAATGGTCAAGTAGAGAGGGAAAATCAAGAAATTTTGAGAGATATTAAACCCCGGCTTATGGTTCCTTTAAAGCGAACACCGGGTTGTTGGGTGGAGGAGTTACCTTCTGTGTTATGGAGCATCAACACCACACCTAACAGATCTACGGGTTACACGCCTTTCTTCATGGTTTATGGAGCAGAGGCGGTTCTTCCTAGTGACATCCGTCATGACTCGCCCCGTGTGGCGGCTTATGTTGAAGCTGATAATGAGGAGGCACGTCAGGACTCACTGGACCTGTTAGATGAGGAGCGTGATCTTGCAGCAGCACGTTCGGTGATTTATCAACAAGATCTCCTCCGTTATCACAGCCGCCGGGTTAAGACCAGAACTTTTCAAGAGGGCGATCTGGTGCTCCGGCTCATCCAGGATCAGACTGATATGCACAAGTTATCCCCACTAAGGGAGTCCTGGATTAGGGGGTGTTCGGATAGCCGAACTATACCTTTCAGCCGGACTCCTGGACTATGAAGATACAAGATTGAAGACTCCGTCCCGTGTCCGGAAGGGACTTTCCTTGGCGTGGAAGGCAAGCTTGAAGATACGGATGTTCAGATCTCCTACCATTGTAACCGACTCTATATAACCCTAACCCTCTCCGATGTCTATATAAACCGGAGGGTTTTAGTCCGTAGGACAACATACACATCAACTATCATACCATAGGCTAGCTTCTAGGGTTTAGCCTCTCTGATCTCGTGGTAGATCAACTCTTGTAATACCCCTATCATCAATATTAATCAAGCAAGACATAGGGTTTTACTTCCATCGAGAGGGCCCGAACCTGGGTAAAACTTTGTGTCCCCTACCTCCTGTTACCATCCGGCCTAGACGCACAGTTCGGGACCCCCTGCCCGAGGTCCACCGGTTTTGACACCGACATTGGTGCTTTCATTGAGAGTTCCTCTGTGCCGTCGCCGTCAGGCACGATGGCTCCTACGATCATCGATGGCGATACAGTCCAGGATGAGACCTTCCTCCCTGGACAGATCTTCGTCTTTGGCGGCTTTGCACCGCGGGCCGATTCACTTAGCCATCTAGAGTAGATCGAAAGCTATGCCCCTGGCCATCAGGTTAGATTCGGAAGTTTAAACTACACGGCCGACATCTGCGGGGACTTGGTCTTCGACGGATTCGAACCACTTTCGAGCGCGCCGCACTGTCACGACGAGCATGATCTAGCTCTGCCACCGAAAAGAGCCCTGGAGGCCGCACCCGTATCGGCTCCGACCCCTAGTTCGGAGCCGACTGCGTCGATCGAGGATGGGTGGTTGGACGCCACCTCGGGGGCTTCGATCCCAACGGCGGTTGAGCCGAACACTAGCCCCGTACTCTGCAAGACTCGTGACTCCATGGAGCCGGATTCTTCTCTGGACTCCGAACTCTCCGCGCCCCTGCCGAGCGAATCCGATTGGGCGCCGATCATGGAATTCACGACCGCGGACGTCTTTCAGCACTCGCCTTTCGGCGATATCTTGAAATCAGTAAAGTCTCTCTCTTTGTCAGGAGAGCCCTGGCCGGACTACGGTCAGCAAGGTTGGGGTACGGACGATGAAGAAATTCAAAACCCACCCACCACCCACTTTGTAGCCACTGCCGACAACTTAACCGACATGCTCGACTTCGACTCCGAAGACATCGATGGTATGGACACCGATGAAGGAGATGATGAAGAACCAGCGCCTACTAGGCCCTGGAAAGCCACCTCGTCATATGACATATACATGGTGGACACCCCAAAAGAGGGAGAGGGCGATGGAACAACGGAGGATGACCCCTCCAAGAAACAGCAAAAGCGCCAGCGTCAGCGGCGCCGCTCAAAATCCTGCCAACACAAAAACGGCGATTCCAGCATGGGAGATAATAATACCCTAAAAGCGCTGAAGAACATCCCCCCGAGCAAGATTTAGCACAGGAGGATGGAGAAACCAGCCCTCATGAGAGAGCGGCTGACAAAGAGGTCGAGGACGATAATTGTATGCCTCCCTCCAAAGACGAGGTAAGCCTCGACGACAACGAATTCGCCGTGCCGGAGGATCCCGTCGAACAAGAGCATTTTCAACGCAGGCTTATGGCCATGGCAAGAAGCCTCAAGAAAAAACAGCAACAACTTAAAGCTGATCAAGATAGGCTAGTCGATAGATGGACTGAAGTCCTTGCGGCCGAAGAGCATAAACCCGAACGCCCCTCCAAGTGCTACCCGAAGCGCAGGTTGCTACGCCGATTAGAGGAGGAAGCACTCGACGCGGCCGACAGGCCACCTCGTGGCCGCGACAGAGAGGCCTCATGGCCCTCCACCCAAGCCGCACCCCATACCAAGGCACGGGAATATGCGCCGGACTTACGAGACATGTTGGAGGACAAGGCAAAGCAAACAAGATTGATCTACGGATCGTGTAGGCGCCCCACGGCTCGAGACGATAACCGTCACGCCGGCCACAAATTCGGTAGGGCCGAACACAGTAGACAAAGCTCATTGGAGCTACGTCATGATATCGCCCAGTACAGAGGCGCCGCACACCCGTTGTGCTTCATAGACGAAATAATGGATCATCAAATCCCCGAGGGTTTCAAACCCGTAAACATCGAATCATATGATGGCTCAACAGATCCCGCGGTATGGGTCGAGGATTATCTCCTTCATATCCACATGGCCCACGGTGATGATTTCCACGCCATCAAATACCTCCCACTCAAGCTTAAAGGACTAGCCGGCAGTGGCTTAACAGCCTGCCAACAGGTCAATCAGCTGTTGGGAGGACCTAGAAGCCGCATTCCTCGACAATTTCCAGGGCACTTATGTGCGACCCCCAGACGCTGACGACCTAAGCCACGTAATTCAGCAGGCAGACGAATCGGCCAGGCAATTCTGGACACGGTTCCTAACAAAGAAAAATCAAACACTCGACTGTCCGTACGTAGAGGCCTTAGCAGCCTTCAAGCATAATATCCGTGACGAGTGGCTTGCCCGGCACCTAGGACAGGAGAAGCCGAAATCTATGGCAGCACTCACGGCACTCATGACCCGCTTTTGCGCGGGAGAAGACAGCTGGCTTGCTCGTAGCAACAATATGACCAAGAACCCTGGTCATTCGGACACCAGGGACATTAGTGGCAGGTCGCGTCGCAACCAGCAGAAGCGCCGCATCAACGGCGACAACGCTAAGGATACGACAGTTAATGCCGGATTCAGAAGCTCTAAATCCGGTCAGCGGAAAAAGTCATTCAAAAGGAATCCTAGGGGCCCGTCGACCTTGGACCGAATAGTCGACCGCTTGTGCCAAATACATGGCACCCCCGAAAAGCCAGCCAATCACACCAATAGGGACTGTTGGGTGTTCAAGCAGGCAGGCAGATTAAGCGCCGACAATGAAGACAAGGGGTTGCATAGCGATGACGATGAGGAGCCCCGGCCGCCGAACAACAATGTACAGGAGGGTTTTCCCCCACAAGTGCGGACGGTGAACATGATATACGCCACCCACGTCCCCAAAAGGGAGCGGAAGCGCGCGTTAAGGGACGTATACGCGGCAGAGCCAATCGCCCCAAAGTTCAACCCATGGTCCTCCTGCCCGATCACCTTTGATCGAAGAGACCATCCCACTAGCATCGGTCATGGCGGGTTCGCCGCATTGGTTCTCGACCCAATTATTGACGGATTTCATCTCACTAGAGTCCTTATGGACGGCGGCAGTAGCCTGAACCTGCTTTACCAGGATACAGTGCGGAAAATGGGCATAGATCCCTCGAGGAGTAAGCCCACCAAAACGACATTTAAAGGCGTAATACCAGGTGTAGAGGCCAGCTGTACAGGCTCAGTCACACTTGAAGTGGTCTTCGGATCTCCGGATAATTTCTGAAGTGAGGAGTTAACCTTTGACATAGTCCCGTTCGGCAGTGGTTATCATGCACTGCTCGAGCGAACCGCATTCGCCAAGTTCAACGCGGTCCCGCACTATGCATACCTTAAGCTCAAGATGCCAGGCCCTCGAGGAGTAATTACGGTCAATGGAAACACCGAACGCTCCCTTCGAACGGAGGAGCACACGGAGGCCCTTGCAGCGGAAGTACAAAGCAGCCTCTCCAGGCAGTTCTCCAGCCCGGCCATTAAACATCTGGACACCGTCAAGCGCACCCGGAATAACCTATAACAAGACCGCCTGGCACATTCCGAGCAGGCGTAGCAATGCGGCCCCAACCCCAACCCCCGCAAAAAGGCGACGCCAGTACTTCGCGTACATAACTACGCTCTAGAAATACCATGGGCATAGGGGGAGGGGCACCATCACGGCATGCCCAAAACACGGCTTAAACCGCACAAGGGCTGCCAATTTTTTTTACTTTTCTCTTACTTACAGGACTTTACTCTTCGGAAGGCTTGTTTGGCAGTTCAATTGCCGCACAAACGATGCAAGGACCAGGGAAGCAGACAAGCCATGTCACATCACGGAAATCCCAGGTGGTCTCTATCATGAGCAGTATACCTGTTTCACATACTATTCCGCCACTTGCCCCTAGAGCAGACATGTGAAATAGTCCAACTTTTCGTTTATCGCATTACTTGTATCGTTCTGCTTTGATCGCAGCTATTTTATTGAACAATGCATAGCTTTTGTCTATTTTTTGCATTACCCTTTTTTTATATATATGTTCCGTAATGACATGTTGCACCCGCACACTTTGGTACGGCCAAAATACGCCAGGGGATTCAGTACCCCTCAATATGGTGTGAGAAGTCCGAACACTTTAGCAAGTGCGGCACCCCTAACTTATAGCATTATATGCATCGGCTCCGAATCATGTCTTGGGTCAATAGTTGGGTTTGCCCGGCTCCTATGTTTTGGTGCCTTACGTTCCGCTATATCGGCTAAGGTAGCACTAGGAGAACCACTGCGATTGTGCCCCGGTTGAGCTGGGTCGAGCACCTCAGTGGAGAAAGCTAAAACTGACCGTCATGATGAGGCGAGAGCTGGTCGCTGTTCGAGAGGTCTTTTCGAGTCCTTAAAGACTTATGCCGCTTAGGGCGAGGAGTCGGCTCTTTCCGGCCAAGGCGTGGATAGCGCCCCGAACTCGGTCTTCCAAATACTAGGGGCTTCGCCGAAATTAAAATTATAGAATTCTATGGCTAAGTGAGAGTGTTCACGCATTATAGTCTGATTGCCTCGTTCGTTGGGCTGAGCGCCTCCCTCGAAGGACCCAAATATGGGAAAAAGAGCGCCCAGGTTTATCCCCGAACACCCCAGCGCTAGCGGCAAGGGGGCAGAAGCCGACGAATCACCATCTCTCAGTATTGATAAACAGCCGCACAGAAGGTAATATTTTAAATTCAAGCAGCATTGCTTAACGCATATGAACAAGTTTTCAGCGCACAGGGTAACACGAGCGGGTTTTACTCAAAAAATACATCCTTGGTACATTCATCCGCAACAAGGCGGGCACCCTTCATAACATCCTTATAATAATTCTCGGGCTTGCGATGCTCTTTCCCTGGCGGTGGCCCGTCCTTCACAAGCTTCTCCGCATCCAGCTTGCCCCAGTGCACCTTAGCATGGGCAAGGGCCCTATGGGCACCTTCAATGCAGACAGAGCGCTTGATGTCTTCAAGCCTCGGACAGGCCTCCACCAGCCGCCGCACCAGCCCGAAATAGCTCCCAGGCAGAGCCTCTCCAGGCCACAACCGAACTAGGAGGCCCTTCATGGCATGTTCGGCCGCCTTGTGGAGCTCGACTAGTTGCTTTAGCTGGTCGCTCAGGGGCACAGGGTGTCCGGCCTCAGCGTACTGAGACCAGAAAACCTTCTCCATCGAGCTGCCCTCCTCAGCTTGATAGAATGCGGCGGCATCAGATACACTCCGGGGAAGATCTGCAAATGCCCCTGGAGAGCTCCGGATTCGGGTAAGTATCAAGTGACTCACGTTTATATGTTTACTTTGCATAAAAAATGCCTTACCCGCAGCTATCTTCTTCACCCCATCCAACTCCTGGAGGGTCTTCCGGGACTCGGTCTTGGCAGACTTGGCATTTTCTATAGCTGCCGTGAGCTCGGACGCTCGCGTCTTCGAGTCAAGCTCCAAACTCTCATGTTTCTTCATGAGAACCTGGAGCTCTTGCCGCACCTTGCCAACCTCAGCCTCATACCTCTCCCGCTCGGTGCGCTCCGCGGCCGCACTCTTCTCGGCCTCGAGCAGTGCTTGCTTAAGGGTCGCCACCTCGGACATGGCCCCTACAATAGCCATGTCAATCCTGTCATTTTTTGCAATTGCGCCTTTTTTATATACATATTCAAACAGGGTATTTCTTACCTTCCTTCTCCTCGAGCTGCTTCTTGGCATGCTCGAGCTCTTGCTCGGACTTCTCGAGGCTCTGCTTCAGCACGTCCACTTCCGCAGTCAGTGCGGCGGACGCTAGCAGAGAAGCCTGCATACGCACATTGACTCCTTTTGTTAGACTCCTGTGAATTCTTTGATCCTCTATTCGGCTTTTCTTCCCGAACGCCAAACAGAGCATCAGGGGCTACTATCTATGTGGTACTATTATTTACACATTCTTTACTTACCTCAAAGCCTGTTAAAAGGCTTGTACAAGCTTCGGTCAGTCCGCTTTTGGCGGACTGAACCTTCTGGATCACCGCACTCATAATAGTGTGGTGCCCCTCATCGATGGAGGCACCTTGGAGCGCCTCCAACATATTGTCCGTCGCCTCCAGTTGGACGGAGGTCACCGGCACGGTAGGCTTGCTCCTCTTGGAAGGAGGTCGCCCGCCGGACTCTAGAACCTTTGAAGATTCCGGAGCTGTGTCCGGCCTTAAGCCGGACTTGGAGCCCTGGGGGGTTTCCTCCCCTTCACTCCTGGAGTCCGGGAGGTCGCCTGGCGGCGCCTCCAGGACCACCTCCTCCCTGCTTGGAACCTGTTGGGACAACACTTCGGTGTCGCCCGTAGGACGGGGGGAGGAAGCCGTCGGAAGCGAGTTCACCTCCGACGAGTCTAGTGAGCCGCTCGACGACGCGTCGAGCCGGTCTTTGGGTGGGCTGCATAAACACATTCGACATAAGGGAAAGTTGTGCAATAAACAAATACTATGAGTCACTCCGGTATTCGGATACTTACGATTTCGCCAGGGGCTTGGCTCTGGGCTGCCACTCCTCTTCGTCGTTGGCGGCGTCGGTGGAGCAGTCCAGAGGAAGGGTTTTCCCCTTCTTGGACCCTCCGGCCTCCTCAGAGAGGGCGGCCTTCCTTTTCTTCTCTCCTCCCGCTGGGGGGAGAGGTCTCTTCTTCTTCCTCCTTGTTCTCATGAGAGGAAGGCGCTTCGGGACCGTCGGATGACGAATCCGACACCTCCTGGCGCCGGGCACTCCTTCGAGTCCCCGCGGCCTTCTTGGCCTTCTTCGGCGGCACCACGTAGGGTGCCGGAACCAGTAGCTTCGCCAAATGGGCGTCCGTTGGGCCTTCGGGCAAAGGAGCCGGACAGTTGATCTGTCCGGACGTCACCTTCCAATCCTATCAAAGATAAGGGAACTCAGATCCCTCATAGAGTCAAACTATGAAAAACGGATACCCTGTAAAAGGACAAAAATAGCTTATCGCATGAGCGTGATGCTGAGTACTGAATCCGCGATCCTCGGCAGCGGATGCAGGAGCCTCGGCGCCCTTGAAAAGCATCCTCCAGGCATCTTCGTACGTCGTGTCGAAGAGCCTGTTAAGAGTTTGATGCTGCGCCGGGTCGAACTCCCAAAGGTTGAAGGCCCGTCGTTGACACGGGAGGATCAGGCGGACGAGCATAACCTGGACTACGTTGACAAGCTTGAGCTTCTTGTCCACCAGGGTTTGGATGCATGTTTGGAGTCCGGTCAGCTCTCCTTTTTTACCCCAAGATAGGCCTGTCTCCTTCCAGGAGGTGAGCCGTGTGGGGGGCGGATCGGAACTCAGGGGGTGCGAGCCATTCGGCGTCGTGCGGCTCGGTGATGTAAAACCACCCTGATTGCCACCCCTTCAGGGTCTCCACAAAGGAGCCCTCGAGCCACAGGACGTTGGCCATCTTGCCAACCATGGCACCGCCACACTCCGCCTGGCTGCCGCGCACCACCTTCGGCTTGACATTGAAGGTCTTTAGCCATAAGCCGAAATGGGGGAGGATGCGGAGGAAAGCCTCGCACACGACGATAAACGCCGAGATGTTGAGGACGAAGTTCGGGGCCGGATCGTGGAAATCCAGGCCGTAGTAGAACATGAGCCCCCGGACAAATGGATGCAGAGGGAAGCCCAGTACGCGGAGGAAATGGGGGAGAAATACCACCCTCTCATGGGGCCTGGGAGTGGGGATGAGCTACCCCTTTTCGGGGAGCCGGTGCACAATGTCGCTGGCCAGGTATCCGGCCTTCCTCAGCTTTTTTATGTGCCCCTCCATGACGGGGGAGACCATCCACTTGCCTCCCGCTCCGGACATGACTGGAGAAGGTTGAGGTGCTAGTGCGGACTTGGGCGCTGGAGCTCGAGTGCGCAAGAATGGATAGGCAGAGGAGGAAGAAGGCGTGGGTGAAAAGGTGGATCCTTATCCCCTTATATGGGTGGACGCGACTACATGTCCCCACCAGCCTAGTAAAACTTGCTTATCTCCAAGCGCTGTAATCAAAGGCACGGTTGGGTTACCCACGCCCGTATTGATGAGAATCCCGAAATGAGGGGACACGATCTCTGCTTCAACAAGATGTGCCAAGGAAACCGCTTCGCACAATGCGCTGAGGTGGGATAATTAAATGGATAAAGGCTTGGTCGTGGCATGTCGCACCACGGAATACATCAGCAGATTAGATTTTTGTTAATATTATTATTCTCTCTATGGCAGTATGTGGAAACTTATTTTGCAGAGCCGGACACTATCTTTGTGTTCACTATGAAATACTTGGAGGAGGAATCCACCTTGCAATGCCGAAGACAATCTGCGCGCCGGACTCGTCGTCATTGAAGCCTGGTTCAGGGGCTACTGAGGGAGTCCTGGATTAGGGGGTGTTCGGATAGCCGAACTATACCTTTCAGCCGGACTCCTGGACTATGAAGATACAAGATTGAAGACTCCGTCCCGTGTCCGGAAGGGACTTTCCTTGGCGTGGAAGGCAAGCTTGAAGATACGGATGTTCAGATCTCCTACCATTGTAACCGACTCTATGTAACCCTAACCCTCTCCGATGTCTATATAAACCGGAGGGTTTTAGTCCGTAGGACAACATACACATCAACAATCATACCATAGGCTAGCTTCTAGGGTTTAGTCTCTCTGATCTCGTGGTAGATCAACTCTTGTAATACCCCTATCATCAATATTAATTAAGCAGGACGTAGGGTTTTACCTCCATCGAGAGGGCCCGAACCTGGGTAAAACTTTGTGTCCCCTGCCTCCTATTACCATCCGGCCTAGACGCACAGTTCGGGACCCCCTACCCGAGATCCACCGGTTTTGACACCGACACCCACCTTGGGAAGGACCTTTTGTGGTCAGCAAAAATCTGCACAACGGGTCATACTACCTCATTGATGTTCGAGAGCACAAAGACACACGTAAATCGGAGGAGGATACCAAGCGGATGTGGAATATAGCTCTTCTTCGGCCTTACTATACTTGACCCACAGGCTCTTCTTATGTACATACTTAGGACAATGTATATATTATATAATAAACCGGAGCCTCGAATAAAGCGGGGTCTCTATTCTTTTTACATCATGTGTGAGCCTACAGGAGCTTCTACTGACAAAGCGGCGTTTTATTAACCCGGCCTATATGGCCACACAGATATAAAGAAAATCACTAGGGGGCTTGGTCGTATCCGAACCATAGCTACACCTCTTGATCGGTTTAAAACCAAAAAGGGACATCACTAGGGGGCTTGGTTGTCTTTACACCATAGCTACACCTCTTGATAGGCTTCAAGCCAAAAGGAAATTATGTGCAACCAAAGAGAGTATGTTGCATTAAGCATAGCTCAAACATAAGTAACCACTGAGCATAGCTCAAATATTACCTAGGGGCTCTT
This sequence comes from Triticum aestivum, assembly GCF_018294505.1. Classification (NCBI taxonomy): domain Eukaryota; kingdom Viridiplantae; phylum Streptophyta; class Magnoliopsida; order Poales; family Poaceae; genus Triticum; species Triticum aestivum. The sequence continues at coordinate 559,928,499 of NC_057800.1, read as the reverse complement.
TGCTTCTCAAAGATCAACGAGCTTGCACCCTTGTAATAGGCTATCAAGCCAGGCTTGGAAGCCAGGTGTATTCACCTAAAACCCTGGGTTATCCTGCCTCTTTAAGTAAGCCAGTCCGTCGAGGTAAACCTGGTATGACCCATCGAACGTTTGACAAGTCAATCCCATGGAACCTGAACTTGTCAAAGTTAAAACGGTGATTGGTTAAAGATTGAGGTCCATCTTAAAAGGCTTTGCAAAATGGTTTAACTCATCGGCTTGGCAGCCCATGAAAAGCCTCGATTTAGGGCCTGGCAGCCCATGAAAAGCCTTGTCTATTATCTTTTTGATTTGCTGTTTTTATATATCTTTTGTTAAGGGATTTATGAATACTTTTCTGATAAACCGGTGTTCATTACAACCCGGCATGACTTTCAATGCTTAGTGGCCAGTACATGATCAGTTTTTAAACCGGTAGCATACTATTCCGGTCTGGTTTTGACTAGATGTCACCAGCATTATATGAACAAATCAATGGCTACTATAGCCCAGTATGGTTTCTATATGAACCGGCAAGAGGACAAGGAGTTATCAGCACTCTGGATTGGTGTTTTTCACCTTTATTATAAAAGCAGTTGGTCAGCCAACGAGGTATTTCACAGATATCATCTACTTTATCTGGTTCAATACAAAACTTGGTTATTCATCCAAGTTATATGTTTTTGGGCATCATGACCCGTCTAGTGGTACACCACTAGGACACTTTCAAGTTCTTATATGCAGGAACACAAATCATAATGGACTATGCATAAATAGATCCCAAAAGTGCAACAAGTTTTCATGGTATCAAGCAACACAAACATACTCGATGGCATGGCAGATAAAGGTGTTTCTGCTATCCTATTACAAGGCGCAATATGTTGTAAATAGAAGCCCGACACGTTCAGAAGCTCTTTTGCCCACCTGAAACTCCTTTTTTTGCTCTTCGACATACCCATCCGTCAAAACCATGTTGCTGATAAACTTAAGCCTGATGGACAATAGTAACCTCGCATTCAGCAGGAAGAATGTGACAAATCTTGTGTTTGCACGGTTGGCTACATATCGTTCTAGCGTTATTGTCTTCAATCGAATCTCATGAGAAGTGAGAAAATCCCGATGCTTACGAATCCACAGATTGGTTATAACTTTCTTACCCCATCATGTTGCCTAAATAGACATGAAGATTGAAAATAGTTAAGGTCTAAAAGAAGAGTGTCGAAAGAGCAACAGCTGAACGGTTAATTCTAGTACACTATATGCGGGCTTCCAATGTGCGTGAAATTATCACCTTTATATACAACTTCTCCAGACATGGAAAGCATTGCAGCAAGCCAATAATCCTGTTCAGATCAAAACTATTCATTTGGATATATAAGATCTTGACAGAATCCAGCACCATTGATAGGCCATCCATGGAGAAACTCTTCATTGAGCATAGAACACAATATTAGTACAAAATGTGTACTCCAAGATGATATATAAATTATGTGTAGAAATTTAAAATGCAGCTTATGGTTACAAGTGTAGATGATAATATAAAGTACCTGAAGAACTGTGGATCCAAACACCATATTGAAATGAGCACAGAGATCATGTATTACACCCAAGGTCTCCAGTTTAGGCGCAGAGAGGACGGTTATTTGCAACGGTGAATAACTAGAATCAAGGATCAACCTTTGTAGTGAAGGGGCATCTTGGATGATGAGCGGCCTTCCGTCAAAAGAAATTCCAATTCTTACAAGGTTAGGCGACTTTATTTGGAGACAACCGATTCTAACTGTGAAAACAAGCACCAAGCACTCCAGCGCAGGGCAACTGGAGTGGATGATGATGTGCAATGAGGCCTCCGATATACGAACCTGCACAAGTGAAAGTTTCTTGAGAAATGGGAGTCGAAGGTTTAGTACCAGATTGTCTGGTAGGTAGCACTGCGCAAAGGTGGCAGTGTGGAGAGAGGACGAAAACCCCGAGATGGACATCGGTGCTGAGGGCACAAGTTCATGGCGTTCGGTATGTGGTATGTGATTTCCAGGGGAATAGTAGAACTCAAGCAGCTGTAGTTCTGTGAATTCAGGGGATTCCAGCCAGGCGTCCACCATGCAGGGCATGGTATGCTTGCTCAGGTAGCATGACGGGATGCAGAGGCTTTGAACGGAGCCCTAGTGGGAGGAGATGATGGCTCTAGGGATTTCAAAATCATTGAAGAGAGATAGCTGACGACAATCGAGATTAAGGGGAACGGCACGCCATAGAGGGCGCCACCGAATTGAGAGGACTTGGGTGTGGCAGCAATCCTTGGTGGGGAGAAGCGAGATGATCTCCCCAAGGATGGCGTCCGGGAGATCGCTGAAGCGGTCCACCCGAGATTCTACGGGTTCCTGGGATTCAGTGGGGGCGGGGTCGCCGCTTCTCCCCGCGCTGCCGGGTGCGGGATCTACAACAGGCGTCGCCTCAGGTGGGAGCCTCATCTTCTTGGCGCTGGGGTCAGCCGACTCCATTTTCCTCGAGGGCATTGCGTTGCGCTCACGGATTTGAGCAGAGTAACAAATGAAGAGCCTAGTTGTAGTGTGAGCGAAGAAGAAGGGGAGCTGGGGGTTTTCTGTAGGAGTGAGGAAGAAGGGGAGCTGGGGTTTTCTGTAGGAGTGAGGTGAGGAATTTGGGGGTACGAGTGGAGCGAGCTGACGTGAGGTGGGTGGGAGCAAGGAGGAAGAAGAGCACCCAGGTTTTTTAATTGATTTTACTATTTACTAGTGTGGATGGGCTGTTTTGTCTTGGGACCCGAGAAACAATTACTACTAGTACAGTGGAGACACTCTACAGCTACCCAGAAAAACAATTACTACTAGTACAATGGAGACACTCTACAGCTACCCAGAAAAACAATTACTACTAGTACAGTGGAGACACTCTACAGCTACCCAAAAAAACAGTTACTACTAGTACAGTGGAGACACTCTACCACTTCGGGCTCCTCCTAGGTTATTGAAACGTCTCCCTCTACTGAATGTCGTTATACTTTTGTTCACCAACATGCGGGCCATGCAGCGCGCGGGCCCAAATGCCATACACCAAATTAGAAGGTAGTATGAAGGCGGAGAGTCACCCCGGTTGTAGCGCGGCAGTAACGAGCCGTCATATCACAAAACCCCACCTCCCCACAGTCTAAGTTTGACGGACGAAACAACCATCATTTCACTCTTCGCTGAATCCCCTTCTCCCTCACCGTCTTCAAGAAAGGCAACACTTGCATCTGCCACTATTCTTCTCTCTGAACAAAGGGAAGGTAAGCGGATCCGTGATGTTGGTATATTTTCGTTCAGAGGAAAAAAAGAACTTTCGCAAAGCAGTAACCGATCCTCACTCTCTTTTTTGTTTCATTGTCATTGCGATTGTGTTTTCCTTTTAGTGGACTCCTAGTATTCGTCAGTTTCATGATGGACCAAGGAGAACCAGGCAAAGATCTGCCGATATTGGAGCAAACGCGGGAGGCTGATCCCCACGAGACAGAGAGCTCCAAGAAGATGGAGGCAACCACCGAGGTGACCCCAGATACTGAGATGGTCAACGCCCCGTTTGAGGTTACAGCCCCTGTGGCACTGCAAGAGTAGTTTTCCCCCTTCGAGGATGTG
>NC_057800.1:559911836-559924620 GCF_018294505.1 Triticum aestivum | reverse complement strand
TGAGCTGCCCAAGGTGATTTCCTTCTTTGCCGATCTCGATTGTGGTTTTTCATCTAAGTATATGGTGATTTTTTTAGAAAAGGAAGTATGTGGTGATTAATAATGCAAAACTTTATTAGCTTCGATGCCATGGTATACGTAGTGGTTTAAATAACTTGTGTTTCTTATACTGAAAAGTAATTCAGAATTTGTTTCTGTTTCAATTAGAGCCCTGATGTAGACAAGGATTGTGTGGTTGTACATGTCACTCGCTATGAGGCGGACAACCTGAATATACGCACTGGGAAAACAGAGTTCTTGGGCTGTTGGATCCTGGAAGCCATTTGCGGTTATACCAATGAAGAGTTGTATTCCAGCCTCACTATTATCAGGCGTGTTGTCCAGGGTGTACCGAAGCATAAGAAGTTCAAAGCTACTCCTTCGTTTGTGAGGAATACTGTTCTTGTTAAGCTTACGCAGGAAGATGACATGGCATGCCTCCACAAACAAGTTTATCAGTTGCAAGGCCACAAGGTTGTCTTCATGAAGGTTCACAGGATTGAGCTGCTGCGGGACATCCTCGATGATGTTCATGGCAATGTCCTTCTTGTGTCCAGCCCAAATTAGATCGAGGCATGAAATAGTTGCCCCAGCTAGTGTTTAATAGTAGTTTGGATTGTGTCTAATTATCCGAACCTTGCCTGTTATCGACCCCTCTGGGGCTCGTACTCTGTTTGAATCTGTCTATGGGAGCTGCTGCTACTTTTGTGTGCCCATGAATCATGTGAGAACCATCGTAATTGTTGCCGAAACAGATGCGTCCTCACTAGTTTTTCATGAATATGGCATGGTAAGACATAAGTTGTCATGGTTTATCATACGAGCAGTGTGTGTTTTGATGAAATAGAGCACTCGTTCGAGAACCGTGCGCCGACGTATACATAAGTACTTGTAAACATTGTTGGTGCTACCCCACTTGTAAGCAGTTGTGCAAAACACGGCACATTGGCTCAGCTCGCTTCAACACTAGGCTATCGACCAGCTAACAATCAACAATCTGCTGTCTGACATATAAGCAACTATGTATCTTGTTATAGTGGTTCATGCAGTTAATTCAGGCCACAATGTAATAAATTCCAATCGTTCACACGCTAGTCCAGCACTCATGTGGAACACTCACATTAAACTCGTCTTCATAAAAAACTTGAAAAGCATAAGTTAAGCAATTTTATACATCTCAATGATTCATAGAACATGACAAACATATACTAGTTCACAACAAAAGACAAAGTTGTGAGAAGGTTTACAAATCAGGAAAAAAACAAGCAAGGCTTCTCTCTGAGCAAAGGGCCTCCCAGTAGGCTTAAATTTCCTGGAGTTCACTCTGGTTTTTTCTTGTTGCCACCATTCAGGGTTAGGTTCTCTCATTCCAGAATAACCAATTATAATTGTGGTATCAGCTAGAATGCTGAACTGAACCATGCAGTGTACTGACCAGCTGAAATGCTTGTGCATTCCACTAAATTTAAGCACCGCTATTTGCAGAAATAAGCAGACCACAATGCCTCTTGTCCGCGCACCTGTCCAAAAAACTGCCGTGCAGCCGTGCCAGCTAGTCCTTGGTCCATGGATGAACTGGTAGAAAGTGCATTCCGGACTAGGATGCAGTTGTTTTCGTTCGTCCCTGCATTGCAATCAGGAAGTAAAACGTACGAATCAGCTTCTTTTAGATTGCGTTGGTCATTCTACCTTAGTTACTACCAATGTAAGGATACCTTGAAGACGGGAGGTTAGACGACGGCAGCGAGGGATAGCCATCTCATTTTGCGCAGTTGTACTAAAACTGAGGTGTGTGCTTTTGATTGCGCGGATAGAAACGATACGGAGACAGACATCCCGAAACGATATGGAGACAGACATCCCTGTTTGCGCAAATAAGATATATGATTATTTAAACAGTGACAGATATTACTACTTTCCCCCGTTTCCTCTTAGAACCAAGTCCTAGATTCATGCTACAGCTTTCCCGCTTTCTTCCCTGTTTGAACAAACGCTTTGAGTCGACTGTATGAAATAGCTTTACTTCTGATCTACTACTACTATAATGCTGCAGTTTTGAAATTGGATTTACCACTCCATCTTCAGTTCTCCCGCCCAAACAAGCATTGGCTCAAAATCCACCGTTCATTTCCCCTCTCATGCATATCACTGCCGTCCATCAAACAAAGGATGACATGATCTGACGGCTAAGAGCTGCCGGATTCGCTCCCGCTCCTTGTGCACATAGCCGACTCTACTCTCCAAGTAAACAAATAAAGAAGTCCCCATTGAATCTGGATTGCACCTACTGAAGTTGAGAAATGTCTAGAAACTGCTACCACCTCCTCACATGCAAGTACGACAAGTTGGCAAATAGCTAGCACATTTTGGTTCCCCGTTGTCACCTGGGAAATAAACACTCTACTACTAACTTATTTTTTTAGATTACTGTAAAAATGGATTTTTTAGATGTCGCTATACTGCAAAGTTTACACTATTCACATAATATAACATTGCATGGCTGATGCTAGCTAAAGTTTTATTCTGCTTCATCGAGAAATGTAATATTTTTATTATTCACATAAAGAGTGTAATATTTTATTTCAGTCATACATAAGCTATACCTCAAGCTAATACAGGACATGAGTGTCTGTTAGACCTAAATGACTTATTTAGTTGCACAAAATAGTCCATAAACATGCATGTAAACCGTCAAACAACTCTGGAACTATACATCAGTGGAACCCAGGAAACAACATATAATAAAACTAGAACTTTTATCTTGTAATCAAATTCTTACTTGGAACTCAGTTTGATTTGTGCGAGTGATTTGCTTCTTATTTCAGAATAGTCCTTAGATCATGCAAACAAACACACTATGATATCTACTCAAGATACGAGTACCCATTTCTTTCTATAAAAAGAAGGTATATGAGTATCTATCATATAGAACATACGTGCAAAGCACGTGCCTTAGTAGAAGTCTAGATGGCTTTGGGACAGCGAACGGAAGTAGAAAAGGATCCACACGAAGGGAGCTGGGGCAGTAGAGCAAGGCAGGTTTCTAAGGAATATATACCTGAGGGTCGTCGGCATGTCGCAAAGACGGCGTCGGGAGGCCACATCTTGGCCACAATACCGCAGGGAGGAAGAAGGGGTCGGAGGCCCTCCCGAGCCGGCGCTCTCTCGAAGCGAACGGCACGGCTGCCGATCGAGACGCGCGGGCAGCCGTTGGTCTCCTCCCTCGCCGCCGACGACAGCGTGAACGATGCACCTGCACCCCTCCCCGGTCGAGGTTGTCCGACTGGATTTGTGACCAGCCGTGAGCTAAGAGAGAGTGTGGCCACCTATGTGTTGCTTAGATCTGGAGAGCATGAGAGAGTGAACAAGAGGAACCCTAGTAAAGCAAGCGCTAAGGCTCCTGCTTTTATATATAGTGGAGTGATTTTTTGTACCAGCTTCAAAAAAATGCGCTCCTATGTGTACCCGCGAGTGGGTGTGAGAGAACTAGTGCGTGCGTGCACCGCTTCTCTTCGTGAGAGTACAATATACTATGCCCAAAGAACGTTCACCGCAAGAGTAATAGTACAAGTGTGTGACATTTGAGCTAAAATAAAATGTGTGCGCCGTCTTCTGTTTTTTAGAAGTTCTGAGGGTAGGGTGTGAAGAGCACATATGTGCGTGACGTCTACCTGCAGATAGACGGTGGGTGCGACGTGCGATTCTGCGAGAGGACTCGGGAGAGTCATGACTCGTGAGGGTGCGTGTGCGTGAGAGAGAGGGGGGCACATATCAATGCAATGCATGTGTCCATAAATCATTATCCGACAAACATTCGCCACAAGCCTTTTCCTGACGAACGCCGTAAGGACCGTTAGATCAGCATCCGACAGTGTCAGTTTTGCCATGTCATTTAACAGAACAGCCACTCCTCCTACACACAAATCTTCCACGTGAGTGTTAGCAACTGCCGTATGCTCGCTCCGTTCTGAAATGCAGTGCATATAGCTTTATTGAAAATTCGAACCTCGCAAAATTTTACCGAGTTTTCGTGTACCAAATTGCACATGTAGAATACCATGTATATATCATTTCATTCATCTTCGAGAGGTAACTATAAAGTTGGGTGAGGAGTCTACAAAGAAAGACCACCATATCACCCACAGCAATTTCAAGCATCCTTTAGTGTCGAGGAATATCATAGGAACTCTATATGATATGATTTTTATAGGATTTTTTCCTTTAGAGTCAATTGGTTCATAGGAATAGATTCATATACTCCAGATTTCAAAGGAAATAAACATGATATCATTTCTATAGCTTTAGAGCCACTTGGTTCATATGAATGGATTCCTATACTCCCTTAATTTCAAAGGAAAATAAACATTAGTGTATATTCAATAGAAAAGTTCCTATGATATGAACCAAATTACATCTCTTTTCTAATCCCTCCTCATAGGAATTGAGAAACATGTCATCTCTATATTCAATAGAAAAGTTCCTATGATGTGAACCAAATGACATCTCTTTTCCAATCCCTACTCATAGGAATTGAGATGCTCCATGTCATCTCTTTCCCTACAACTTCCATGTATACATCTTCTATTCCTAAATAGATAGTACAACCCACTAGTAGCTTTTTTCCAAAACATGCAACTATGGCACAAGAACTATATAGTGTGCCAATAACTTTGAAAGATGGCCGCTGGATGAAGCTAACCCGAAAGTGCAGAGATAGGCAAATCCGAGCACTACTGGCCGTTGGATATCATCAACATTCCACCAGATCTACCACATGTACAATTTAGAAGACTCCATGGTTGAACTTAAGCATAATGCACAAACCTAAAAAAACAAGCACTTCTCCTTTGTTCTAGAATCTTCTGTATCATAATTGATTGTTTTTTTCTAAATGAATTGCCATTATTTGTTTTTTACTTTATGATTTACTCCCTCCGTTCCAAAATAGATGACCCAACTTTGCACTAACTTTGTACAAAGTTAGTGCAAAGTTGGGTCATCTATTTTGGAACGGAGGGAGTGCAATGCACAACCCCATGAATCTTAACATTTTTATAGAACTTATTGATTTTGAATGAGATGAACTATAAGAACTAAACGAACATCTACATCATGCATATATGACTCAAAGCTTTACATCCTATAGTGTGTATTTATTCATAATTTGGTTTCAAAATCTCATGCGTTCAATACATGTGTACCTTACTAGTTTTGAGTAGAGTAGCAAATTTCACGCGGCCCCGGGTATATCAAAATGCAGGGACCATGCATCATTGCCTTTCGGTCGAACCTATGTCCACAATTTTTTGTACGTACTATATCTCCACTGGTCCCCGAACCCAAAATGTTGCCTCGTTCCCGTAAAACCAAGCGTCCCACACATATTTAAGGCGTCGGCTCAAACTCGTTTACTACGACGTGGCCCCACATGTCGTAGTACTCCTACAAACCCTACCACCACACTCATCATTGGTTTTCTTCAAGAGGACGAGGGAGAAGCCGATTTGTAGTGGAGGCGCTTTCAAAAAAAAGGATCTGTACTGGAGACCCCTACCCTAGGGTACCCTAGGTAGCTGCCGCACGCATCATTGTTTTCTCTTTTCTTTATGCTCTTGCGCCCTAGAGTGAAATGATGGTTGCTTTGTCCGTCCAGCTTAATGCGGGAAAGGTGGGGCATTGTGATTTGACCCCTCGTCGCTCATTTTCTACTACTGCGGCGCTACGACCGGGGTGCCTCCAATTCCAACCGTTGCTCCGAACTGTAATTTCATGCATCGCACGTGGAACAAGACGGTGGATTAGCCACATGTTGGCCAAAGGGGTCCTGCTAAGTGTGTCGCCATTTCATGTGCGGACTGACCCTACTTGAGTTGCTACGCCAACACGACAGGAGCAGCCTACCACTTGGTTTTGCTCCTTGGTGAATCCCGACTATATTGATCTAAAAAGATACATGCTGAACTACCCTCTCTGTCTCGGTTTTTTTATTTTTAGGTGTATCGGTTTATAGGGCCTGCACGTAGTTCTAGGTCATCCATTTGACTAACTAAATATGAGTTACTATGTCACAAAAAGTATATCATTGGATTCTTAAGCAGATGTAGTTGTATTTAAAAGTTGAGGGTGGGGCTTATCCTGCGCGGTAGGCGGCAGGGCAGTTCCGCCTAGTCGGTTCGACAGAGACGCGAGAAGACGTGGGAGTAGGCTGCTGCAAACGTAGGGCTGTGTGATTTGACAGCGAGTTACTGCTGGACAGGTGGGGCCCCGTGATTTGACTTGCCATTATCATTTTATCTGCGGCGCTACGACCGGCGTGAGTCTCCCAGATTCCTGACCACCTCCATACAGGTGCCTCTCCCAATGCTCCACCATGTAGTAGAGGATGGCTCTTGCATGAGAGCCCACTTCTCCACTTTTTCCTTGCCTCTCTTTCCTCCACATATGCAAAAATGCCATGTAAAGCGCACTATTGTACTTACTTTTACTTTCTCCTATAGATGCTTAAGCTTGCCACGTAGGCATAAAGTCTGATGTGGCAAGTTAATCAAGAAGAGAGAGACTAGTTTGGTGACCCAAGGAAGAAACGGTGCTAAGCGCGTGTACCTAGGTGAAAAGACAATTTTGAGTCTATAGCTAATTAAATGAAGCAAACTTAGCAACACCATTTCATTGGAAGAGGTCACTCCTTGGCAAATGCAATAAATACATGCGCTTAGCACCATTTCTTCGTTGAGTATGAAGAAAGAGATAGAGAGGAGTAAAAAAATACACTTATAGCCAACCTTGTTCTAGTATGAGTGACTAAGTGATGACTATGTATGACATGCCAACATCAGATAGCCTAACGCACCGTGTTAAATCTCCAAGGGCGCGACCGCACGAGCGTCGTGACGGTCATGGTAGGCGCGACCATGATACGGGCTGCTGGCAGCCCTTGGATTTGAGATCAAACGGTCGCATGCTAAGTTGCTGAAAATTTGCAGAATAACCCTCTAGGATAGGATATTCACCCATAGGTCTAGAATCACGCCATGCAACCGTTCGATCTCAGATCCAAGGGCTCTCGGATGCCCGTATCATGGCAGAATGGAAATCCACTACCCCGCCGTTCGCACGCTAGCAGTTCGCTCCTACTCGTCCCTACACGTCCTTCAATACTATGGCGGTTCGCTCCTAGTCGTCCCGTCCATTCACATTACGACAGTTCCACTAATCCTAACCCTCCTCCCAAATCCATGGTGTCCCAAATCTCCATGATCGGCGGTGAGTACAAGGTTAGAACCATCACCGGCGATGAGTTCGACGTCATCTACACCCGTTCTTCCGCGATGGTGAAAGGATGCCATTCTCGCTTCAGCCGCATGTTCGAAAACTCAGATGATGAGTGGGTCGCTGCGCTAGATGTTGAGTACACCACAGTCCTGGGACGAGAGAAGGATCTAAAGGACGAAGAGAGGAAGAAGCCCGCCGTGATCCATGTTTGCGTACATAACGTTTGCTTGGTCTACCACATATGCCATGCCGACGTTGAGTGCCAGGATTTTAAGAACTTCCTCAAGGACAAAATAGTGAAATTCGTTACTGTAGACTTTGGTAACGACAAAGAAGTCCTGCGTCGATAGGCCTTGTTGTAGGCAACACCTTCGACCTCCAGAAGAATCGGCTGGTGTCCTCTCGTCAGCCCTCAATGCTGACCCTGGCAGGAGCCATGGTTCATCCTTCGTACGGTAAACTGGAGAAACCTCATTACACGTTTCATCATCATGCATGGCAATAGAATGTACTAGATATAGACCACGTGCACTATGCTGCAATGGATGGCTACATTTGCTTCAATATCTACAAGGGTTGGATGAAGAGCAACAGCCAAGTGTGCGGTTCAAGCAAAGAAGTATCGGCCAAGAGGAAGAGGGATAAGGACAAACTCGAGGACGTGGACGAGGACTCCGAGTATGGTGGCAGTGTTGTTGCTCATGGTGGTTCTAATGCAGTGTCTACCGGAATAGTTGCAAAGTTTAATTTCAGGTGTGCTTAATTTAATTTGAGGGGTGTGTTGTGCTGAGCCCCCAGCAGAACTATGTTATGTTTCTTCTCGTTACTTTAACTCTTCAGTACGTACATACTAGTATTTCTTACATTTCATCTTTTAGTTGGTATAGTACTACCACTCGTTTCTTCACATTATATACGTACAATATATATGGCCAACATCATATAGCCAGCAGTTTAGTTGTCAAAGAATTTCAGGGTGCTTAGTTTTGTCAAAGAATTCCAGGATGCTTAGAGGGTGCTTGGATCCAAGGGACTTATTTTAGTCTGACTAAAAATAGTCTCTTTAAGAGGCTAATGTTCCAAGCACCCCTGACTAAAGAGGGGATAAAACTAGTCTTGAGACTAAATTTTTTTAGTCAGGGGTACCCCTACTAAAATGTGGATTAGTCCTCTCTCTACTCATTTAACTCCTCTCCTTTAACACAGGCGAGTTCTGGATTGGAGGATTTGGAGGATAATAAATGCTCATTAACTTGATTTTATCCTTTTTAGTATTTGGATCCAAGCATGGGTGAGGCTAGCATGTTTTACTCCCACTACTTTTAGTCATGGGACTAAAACGTATCCAAGCACCCTCTTAGTTTTATTTGAGGGGTGGGTTGTGCTGGACACCATTATTGTGACTAGCCTTTTTAATAATACTATATGCATAATTTGCCGACGAGCGCTCTCTATATGTACCACCTTTTTTAATTTCAATTTTTGCTCCATGGCGCAATCCATCGATAGTACTACTGTACAAAAGTATACATTCTTTAAAAGGCTAGAGTACTGTTCATCACATATATAGCTAGTTAAATTCTCAACCTAGAACGACGTGCATGCCATGTAGTAAACTGATACGGAGGAAGTATAGTAAAAATGAGGTGATTTTACCGAGCGATCGGCAGGGGAGCATGGCCTGTCATGCGGTCCCACGTGTCATGATGTACCAAGGCAATGCGCGTGTCCCTCTTGAGGCAGAAGCAATACTAGTACGTGGTTTGAGATGATGGTGAACCGAAGTGTGAAATAATGGTTGCTTCGTCCGTCTGGAAAGTGCGGCATTGTGATTTGACGTCTCATTGCTCATTACTACTACTGGGCTGGTACAAGTGGGGTGCGTCCCCTTGCTATTCTGCACTGTTATTTGGTGCTTGACACGTCGACCCGATTGCTATATGTCCCACATGTCGGCGACAAGAAGTACAGAATTCATGAAAGGGAGCGTCGACGGAGGAGTATACTACAGAATTCATGAAAGGGAGCGACTTAGTTTTGGAAAAATCTGTTTTTACGGAGTATGTACCCACTAGGGTTTATAGGGATCATCTAAAAAACATTCGTTTTTCCATTTGATAAGTCTCAGTTCCACTATACTAGTAGTAGTACCATTACATGTTGGATTTCGAGGTGCGTTAAATCACCCGACGCAAGCAGTGTCAAGAGGAAACTAACCAATGCATGTACAAGTTCATGGAAATTTAGTGGTCATTCATGCATTCGTTCTAATTAATGCCTTGGTAAACATAACTTCTTGAGAAAAACGAGCGTACTAATTACTTGTGCAAAATACAAAATTAGTTCGACCACTCACCGTCTACCTTGGTTCGAGAGATTTTGAAATTGAGCCATAAACTGGAAAGGATGGAGTACTAACTTTTGTCTCGATTACTATTTGTGGCCTTGTATAGATGCAAAATGTATTTTTATAGTGGCCTTGTATAAGTAAATGGAGGGAGTACTAACCAAAGTACGTAGTAGGGACGAGGAGTAAATGGAGGGAGTAGTAAAATTTTCTCCTCGTGCTGCGAGCCACCGCGTGCGTGGCCGAGGGAGCGGGCGTAAGGCGTAATAAGCAAGCTTCACCTCATCCTGCGAGCCATCGCGCCCGTGGGCGGGGGAGACGGTGTACTAATCAAGCTTCTCCTTGTTCTGCAAGTTGACGGGACACATCAAAAGTACTCCAGTGTATAAAGCCTTGCCTCTAAGGTAGGCCCCACATGGTTTGCCTCTTTTTTAATTTAACATAATGCATCAAGTTGCAATTTGTTTGTTCACCCGTGGTAGACGATCCTCCCTCCACCAAGTGGACAACCAGTACACGTGCCAAATTACCAAATGGGCTGCCTTTTTCGTACAGAAATGAGCTCCACCGTGTACCCGCGCGGGTGTGGTTGGGAAAGAGACGGGAGTATGTGCACCGTGCATGCACCTCTTCTCTTCATGCACGTCCCCCACCTACGTGGGTGTGTGTGAGAGAGATACAAACCTAGACATAATGCGCCATCCATCCCCATGCCTCCGCCCAGTCCGACCACCAGTCACCACCACGCCCCACTCCTCCTCACCTTATCTCTCATCTTTCTCCCTCCATTTTTATATACAAGGGGCCACTATCAAAATTACAATTTGCAGATATACAAGGCCACTAACACTAATCGATGCAATATTAATGGTGTTTGCCTTGTGGTACTAGCAAAGGAGGACATTAATTATCCCTTGCATGCATGCGGGATTTTGTAAAAAAATGCATCTTGATGTTCCGTGCAATGCACGGGCATCTTGCTAGTCCATGAAAACAACACATGGCAAAATTCCACGGCGAACGACGCATTTGAATCTATTGGGAGGGGCTGTTTGGATCTTGCCCGGGGTAGTCAAAATATTGGCGACCCTTTTGTCCACCGGTGACTTTGCCAACGATGAACGAGGAATGGCTCGGGTGCTCATGCTGTCATGCATCCTCCAGCGCGCACGTTGGAGACGAGCTCGCACGAGCTGTGTTTTTTTGTCCCACAACGCCGCCCGAGCCGCCCGCAGACCGACCGGTGACCCGCAAATTACGCCATCCAACCGTAGCTGCACACATTATGACAGCAACTCAACCAACCGGACGACATTCATGCAAACACGTAGACAAACTGATATTTCATATAAACAACGACGGAAATCATATAAAATACCTGATTTTCATACAAACATGATGGATTTCATTACATTCAAATGAACTACGCGGTGCTAGTTCTGGAAAGCATAGGTATATAATACCTAGCCTAAATGGTAGCCCGCCGATCGATTTGTGTTCCTCATGTCCAGCAGCACGATCACTGGACTGCCGGGAGCCTCGGAGGTATATGCTTCAGCGCAAAGGACGGCTTGCTTCCCCACTGCCCAACTAATATCACTGGCTGGTGCCAAACATGATGGTGGCCGGCACCGGTTCGAGTTCACCACCGGCCACTACTTCGCATGGCCGGCACTGGCTCGAGTTCATCCTAACATTCCCCTCTTCCATGGAGCCCATGCGGGGTCGACGAAGGTCCTCGCAAAAAAGGGATCCGGCAAGACACCTGCTGTGTACGCCGGCGTCGCCTCCGCGGTGGCCTTCATGGGACCCAAGCGGCGGCAGCCTCCCGTGTTCTACTTCTCCTCGATGATGGTGGTGGACGCGGAGGCGCTGGCCACCGACTCGTTGCTCTCCGTGCACCCGGCTTCTGTCGCTGCTTGCATGGCGCGGCCACCGGCATGGGAGTCTCAGTCGTAGAAAAGGGAGACGCGGTACGAGGCGGCGGCATGGACGGCAGCAACGGCGCCCGTGCGCCGCTCCTCGTCGAGCTGGCCTGGAGCGGTGAGTTGCTGAACCACGTGCCGGCTTGGGGCGGCAACTGGCTCCGTCGGGCGAGGGGAGGGAGGTGGATCAGCGAGCTGCATAGCTCGTATCCGGCGGGCTATCCAGCCGGCTTGGATGCGGAATAACTACTCTTCGTAAGCCATTGTAAGAGTGGACAAAATGGTGGAGGAGATAGGGGAGCGGCCCGGTCATGAACGGACGTGTGTCTAGAGTGGGTTTCTCGGCTTCCACACGGGCGGGTTTCATGGAGGAGTTTGAATGAGGCACGGAGGCGTGTTCAGCCGGGCGTGCCGCGAGTGGCGCCCTCGACTCTGACCTAGGACACCGCACCGTTCTTCCACTGACATGTGGGCTCTTTGGGTGCATGGCATGCATGTCAGTGACCCAACACAGGCAGCGCACAGCAGAGGAAGCTTCGGGTGGGCCAGGGCAGTCAGAAGCAGGCATTTCATAAACCGATGATTGTTCATTGAGTGTGACGTCATCTTTTTCATGTAGATAAGCCTACTATGTTGATAGCCCGTTCGATACGTTGTGATTCATAAAGACCGCTGCAAACATCAATGTTCTGCTTATCACAGATAAGATTGATTAATACCCATAACAATCCATGTCCTTAACAAAGGGTGCATGCACGTATAGGTTGAATGTGTGTCTTGCGTCGTGTGCTGTGTGCATGCAGGCGTGCGAGTGTTGCATGCATGCAAGGGTACGTTTCAGTGTTGCATGCATGGGTGCGCACGTGCGTGTGTTCGTGAGTGCATGTGTACATGTCAGTGTTGCACGCCAACATGTGTGCGTCTGTACGTGTCAGTGTTGCACACCTACATGCGTGCGTGTCTTGCGTGCGTGTCTTGCGTGCATCCATGTGTACGTGTGGGGTGAGGCTACACGTCAGTCGACTGACTTTTTCATCTCTGGTCATTAGATTTTCCAGCCGTTGGATAGGAAATCAAGGGCCTCCAGTTTATCATCAAACTCCACCCCCCTGAGCCGCCAGCCACCACCGGCCGAACCTCCAGCCCCCGCCGCCCGCGGCCGGCCCGCCCTCCCCGAAACCACTCCCCACCGCCGGTCCAT
>NC_057800.1:559899993-559911531 GCF_018294505.1 Triticum aestivum | reverse complement strand
CCCCACCGCCAATGAATGCCCCCCAACCGCCGCTGACTGCCAACCAGAGGTCTCACGACTTCGAATACCCACCGACCACTAATTTATTACCATTTCTGTCCTTCATATACGCGCTGACGGGTGGGCCCTATGGTAATGTGCGCTGCTGAATGTGGACCATTTGACTGGTCAATTGATCGTGTTATCAACAAATTACGGAGCTGAATGGTGAGCCAGTGACCGTATGATCACCCTAAAATGTACTCCTATTTTATTAACATAGTACAGACTCAAACTACCATTTCTTTCTTTCATATACGGGCTGACAGGTGGGCCCCACAGTTACGCGCCCCGCGTGGAATGTTTGACTGGTCAATTGATTGTGTCATCAACAAAATACGGAGTTGTACGGGTGGGCCAGTGACCATACAATCATGATATGTATTTGTTTAACACGGTATAGATGCAAGGGCTCATATATACGCGCAAGCTCTCACCGCTATAAGCGCACACACGTGAACCCTACCCCTATGAGCACCTTCGAGAGAGTGGGCCAGCATATATGATCTTGAGATTTTATGAAGTCACCATAGGTGCCTCGTAGTCGAGTGGAACATCTCCTCCCACTGAACGTACATCGCCGAAAAATACTGAAATTAACACAAGATAAATGCGAGCACCGGGACTTTAACCTTGGTGGGCTCGAGAAACCACTGTCCTCTAACCATCCAACCACATGTTGGTTAGCACAACAAAATGTATGTGGTAACCGTGATGAGCTTATTCTAAAGTCCAGTGACCATATCGTGCTTTCGCTTCAAATACAATGACCATAAGTGTCGTCAACAAAATACGGAGCACGCATCAAATGCAAAGTCCGTTAGTGTCATCAACAAAATATGGAGACGTATCGTGAGCTAGATACCGTTGTACTATTGTATATGCTTATTTTCTTAGTGGCCGATTGCGTGTGTGGTGTGGTGGGCACATCATTTCTAGTTGTGGTGGGTCAACATGAAGACTCATGGGTCGGTTCCATCCTGCACCACATATAGGTTGGACTGAGACGTGTTATATGAAGACCCATGTGGAGGACTCGGCGTACAACACGAAGCTACCAGAGTCGCGGAGGACTCTATCCCCACTGGTGATAAGCCGACTACATATGATTTGTAACCCTAGGCCCTTAGTATGTTATACAAGCTTGGGGGCTAGTTCGTCGATAGTATACACACACACAATGCCTGGTATTCACGTGTACTTTGTACACACCCCTATCACCAATATACAGTACCAGGAGTAGGCTCTTTCTTCAACTGCAATTGAATTCTAGCATGTGCATGTGTTTATTTCATATTATTGATCCATAGAGTGAGAGCGGTTTGAAATACAGGCAATGGATGCTTTTGCAATTCATATATAAACATTAATTAGTGCACTCCATGTTGTTAGTGTGAAGCACTTTATACATTTGTCACTTGCATGGATACATTCCAAATTCCTAGCTACAAAATAGAATACATGTCGAATTCAACATAAAGGGGGTTTCGAAGATTCGAATTCATAGGAAGTGCATTCATCTATTTGAACCCGAGATAATGGCATTTGTAAATCAGATGTAAAAGGGGGCATCAATCTTTGTTGTGAGTTTGAACATGATATATATATTCATACGCATATCTAACTTTTTTTTGCAACCAAGGAGATTATATCTGGAACCATGCATGAACTGAGGTAAGTTGCATATTTTTTAATATATACTCATGTACAATGTATATTCAAATGTACCCCCTCCATTCCAAAATAATTGTAGCTTTAGGATTTTCAAGAGTAAAGATTTTTGAAGTTTGACAAATCCTGAAAGTTCAATTCAAGAGAACCAAAAACGTTAAGGCCTTCTTTGGTTCATAGGATAGGAATTTTATAGGAATAGAAAAAACATAGGAAGTGAGATGACATGCATGTTAATTCCTATAGAGAAAGAGATGTCATTTGGTGCATAGGATAGGATTTTTTTCCATTGAGTCTAGGCTAATGTTTTTTTTCCTCCAAAACATGAAGGATTGATTCCTATCCTACATAGGAATAGGAATCCATTCCTACAAACCAAAGGGCTTCAAAGGAATTTTTCCTTTGCAAATCCTATCCTATAGAATTCCTACAAAAATCCTACAAACCAAAGGAGGCCTAATGCTTCTGCTCCCAAATATTGAACGAAGCCCCAAATAGGCCTCTGGTCACCTGAAACCGCACGAGACTAATGTTTTGGTGGTAGGAAATTACTGTCCTAACTCTGGCCCGTGTAGCCTATTGGCTCGATGTCCAAAGGTCTAAACCAGGGTAGGTTTGTAACTTCACCAAGACGCCAGAGAAGCATTCATACGCCATGGGCGCCTACCCATGCGCTCGGTCGAAATCTATCCCGCCCACATTTGGGACACCTGACATGACTGTCCTACCCCCAACCCGCAATATGTCCGAAATTTTAGATGGGGGGAAAGTTTGTAAATTTCCCCAAATTTCAAACAAGCGTGTCTCAAACCGAAACATTGTTCCCCCTTAGTTCCCCGCCTCCCTCCGTTTCCCCATTCATACTCCATGGGTGCAAAAACACCCTCTCCACCAGCCGCGAAACCCCAGCCTCCTCCGTCCTCCACCCCATAGCGGCCAATCCATCGCCGCCCTCCTCCATCACGCTGGAGCCGGTACCCCGACGTTGTCGTCCAATGCAACCGCAACCGCAACGCCCTCAAGGACTTAGCAGCTGAAGCCGAGGCAGAGCTGCCTCCATGATGCCGACACCGACGTGCGCCGTACCAGAACCACTCCTACCACGATGTCCTACGCCTCACTGATGCGGCTCCACTGTCGCAACCGTCCACCGCACTGGAGCTGTTCCCACTACGCCGTTGTTCGCCGTCTCAGATCTTCTTCCCCGCTGCCGACAGACGGCCACTGCACCACACTCAACAACTTGGACATGGGTTCGTCCAAGGTTGCACCATCCTCCACAACTTCTGGTTTCCAGCGAACAACAAGAAGATGGTCGGAAAAACAGAAGGAGGACACAGCACTGCCAGCAGAAAGAGGTACTCCTCTTCCCTTATTCGTGCAAATCTTACGTCTTCGCTCACACCGTATTCATCCCACGAAAGAAACTAGTTGAGCGCTTCTTACTGCATCTTCTTCGTGATACTAAATGCACAAGGTGTCCTCCCTTTTACTATTTCACCTTTGCTAGAGGTCAGTAGCCCGCCTGGATTTCAATTCAGGGGTAGTCGAACCGCAATTAAAAGAAGCAGCACCCGCTTAGGTGCGCGGAGCACCTAGTCCGCCTGTTCCCCGGGGAAGCGGCGCATCGGTGTCTATCATAGGGGTGTGGGGCGCAGGAGCTACTTGTGCCCGATCTAGAGGTCGGTGGGGCTTGAATGGATGGCCGGGGGCGGTGCCAAGCAGGGCGGTGCGGTGAGGTCGAGGGGAGGGCGCAGGCAGGGGAGGAATACTGGGCCGGTGGTCGCTGGCGTTTCGAGGAAGATCGGCAACACTAACTCGCTAGAGGTAGATGAAGGCGGTTTGCCCGTTCTTTGTACATCAGATGATAAGGCACCTTTAAGTTGCCACTGTGATATTTTTTGTGTCTTGCATATGATTTCTAGCATGTACTGCTTCTAATTTGTTGAAACGCCATACAGTTTGAACTTGGCAGAGTGATATTGGTTGCATCTTTCATATGGTGTCTAGCTTGCAGTGCTTCTAATTTGTTGAAATGCCTTCTGCTTAGTTACCACATCATAGGTGTAAATATGTCACACCATCCTGTTTTTCATACATATTCCATCCTCGCATCATGTGTTTGCCTTTCATCCGAGTAGTGTTCGTCAGTATCATGCATGAATGAGTTCTGAAGAGCGAATTTTATTCCTTTTTCTTATCGGTTTGACTTCACAATGCAAAATCATTACAACTGAAGGAAATTAGTTCGGCAGTGGATGATGGTGGTCCTTCGGAGCAACTCAAATAGGGGGTCTCTACAAATTCTACTCCGCCATCCTCCCAACAAGATTCGCAAGACAACACAAGGCTGTACAGTCAACGTAGCTGTGTAGATGATGAGCACATCTCCCCTACTCCACCATCACAGGTGCTTGCTCTAACTTGACACTATTATATGTGGTTGCATGTTGCGTATGATGTCTAGCTTGTATTGCTTCTAACTTGAATTGCATCTGCTTACTTTACACATAATGCCTGTGAATATGACACGTGTTCCTGTTTCTAGAACATACGTGTACATGATGAGCACATCTCCCCTACTCCACCATCACAGGTGCTTGCTCTTACTTGGAACTGTTATACGTGATTACGTTTTCCGTATGATGTCTAGTTTGTATTGCTTCTGATTATGTTGAATTGCATATGTGTAGCTTACAACTTATACCTGCAACAATCACTTACCCATAAGACACATTTAACTTGGGACTGTGATGTAGGTTGCATCTTGCATTGTCTTCTACCTTGTACTGCTTCTAATTTCTTGAAATGGCACTTATGACGAGACACTTTTTACCTGATAGAGTGATATTGGTTGCATGTTCATATGGTGCCTAGCTTTCATTTGTTCTAATTTTGTTGAAATGCCTTCCGCTTACTGTTTTTTCATACATATTCCATCCTCCTATCGTACGTGTGAATATGAAACACTGTCTTTTTTGTATATATTCCATCCTCCTATCATGCGCTTGCCTTACATCAAAGTAGTGTTCGTCTGTATCATGCATCAACCAGTTATGCAGAGCTAATTTTATTCATCTTCTTGTGGTTTTGACTTCATAAGGCAATATCAGAAAATAGGAAGGAAAAGATTAAGTTAGGGGATGTTGGTGGTCCTCTGCACCGACGCAAACAGAGACTCTCTAGATTTGCCACTGCTACTGCTAATGAAGTTGAAGTCCCAAGTCTACATGATGAGTTCATCTCCCGTACTCCACCATCGCAGGTGCTTGCTCTAAGTTGACAGTGTGATAATTGGTTTCATGTTGCATATGTTGTCTAGCCTGTATTTCTTCTATTTTGATTAAATTGCACCTACTGAGTTTATACGTTATACATGTGCATATGACATGGCTTTCTGTGTCTAGAATACACTGCATCTATCGATCATACCATGTTCTTACATCAAAGTACTGTTGTTGTGTATGCCGCATCAGTCGCTCATGATTGGACGCTTTTAACATGGCAATTTGATAGTGGTTGCATCTTGCATTGATTTCTATGTTGTACTGCTTCTAATTTTTCGAATTGCCACTTATGACAAGACACTTTTAACTTGGCAGAGTAATATTGGTTGCATCTTTCATATGGTGTCTAGCTTGCATTACTTCTATTTTCTTGAAAATACTTCTGCATAGTTTGCACATCATAGCTGTGGATATTTCATGATGTCCTATTTTTCTTACATATTCCATCGTCATACGATTGTCTTACATCAAAGTATTGCTTGTCTGTATCATGCATCAATGAGTTCTGAAGAGTGATTTTATTCTCTTGTGTTGTGAGTACAGCTTGACATGGCAAAGTCAAAAAAGAGCAAGGAAAATATACAGTAGGGAGTGCTGTTACTCGTCGAGTGAAACGGAAAAGGTTCTGCCGTCGAGATTCTGCTGGTACTTATAGTGTAGTAGAAGGTCCAAGTCCACCGGCTAAATCTACAAACATAGTATCACCTGCTCCACCAGCTGCAGCATCCGCTTCAACTGTACCAGCATCTCAACCAGTTACTCGTTCGTTTGCTCCGAAACTAGCCAGTTCCCAAGCTGCCTTCACACCTAACACTACTTCCGAAGCACTGCTGACACAACAGGACTTGGCAATATCAGATGAACCTCATGAGCATCAACACCAAGATGGTAACTGACCGAGTCAAGTTGCAGTTGCATGCTCCTTTATATGTACTCTCAAAGTTTGATGTACACTAACACTTTCCATATTCGTTGTTGAACTAGCACCACGGCGCAAGCGGAAACAGACATCAGGGATAATGCTTGACAGATTAACAAAATCTAAAGGAGGGAGAATGGAGATCCATTTTGAGGCAGGTTTAAAAAGGCCACGTGATGCTACAAAGTCAGCCAAGTTAGTATCAGAGGCAGTCGTTGCCGTTAGGTATCATGCACGTATCCTCCCAACGTGGATCCAGTACATGAATGAGAAAGACAATACCCAGTTTAACACCTTCCTTGACCATTTATCCGTAAGTAATGTTATTCATCGCAATTAGTAATATTGTCTTGCTCTGTCCCATACTTTCTAGCTTCCTCCTAATAAGACTCACATTCTTTTTTCAACAGACGAGGTTCAAGTTGGATCTGAAAGATGATGCAACTAGACAAGCATGCGCTCATGTTTTTCAGTCTGCTCTACGACAGTATCGGTACCACCTTAGAAAATCTCACTTTGAAGGCAAGGCTAACAATGAAATCGCCCAAACATCTCCAGTCGAATATATTACAGATGAAGACTAGACAGCCCTCGTTAAACACTGGTCTGATCCAAAGTATCAGGTAGGCTATATGTATTTGATCAGACCACATATTGAACTTGTATTTATGTATGTGCCTTACAAGTGTATCTTCTTCTAGGCTAACTGTTTGAAGAACAAAACCAACCGTTCTAAAGTGAAATTCCAACAGACCACAGGATCTCGTAGCTATATTGCACACTTCGAGGCGCTTGTAAATAGCTGCTACTTCCATCTTTTTTGTGCCATATTATCGTATCTATATTGACTTGTTCCAAATACAGAGGAAATCCCTTGTGGACCAAAAAGAACCTGAACCGAATGCAGTGCAAATCTTCAATGATTGCCACACCAGCAAGATGAAGGGCATGAGCACACCAGTTCAAGCCGCTGTTGTAAGTCCTTACTCCTCCTGCCTTGAACTGATTGGTACTGTGATGTGTTCATTTAACTACTTGGTTTGCAGCCAATGTCAGTTACTCTGTTCACTTTTATTCACAGTTGTCTTAACATATCATTTCACCTTACATGGTTTAAAAGAGATGAAGGATATTCTTTTGATCTTGATCTGTAATCTAGTTGTTATGTTCACGTGCGCACACAATGATAAAATAGCTTGTTTGTTTTATATCTGTTTGCCCATGATATGAATGATGTCATACTATGTTCATCCTACTTTAAAACATGTCTCTTTATCCTTAGATGTCAATGAATGTGAGGAAATAGACAATACAGTAGCCATGCTACATGGACATATGTTCCGAAAGTGATTTTATTATGTAGTTGGAACTACAATACATGCTAATGTATTACAGTAGTTCACCAAAATAAGTTATGTATAAACGTTTAACCTACTTTGTTTGTTTTTGTCTCATTAGTAACTTATTTGGTACACTAATCTACAAGTTCAAACTTTCAGGAAGCTATGGAACAAATGATTGAACAGCCACAACCACCTGAAGGTGACGAGGCTACTACAAGCACAATGTCACCTCTTGCTGTAGTGTGTCGGTATCTCTCCACTAACAGTGCAAAAAGCACCTTCCTGCGTAACTCTGGGTTGGTTGTCAAGGTAACCTCGTCCAAATCGCCTACTGAACAAAATCTTCCTGCTAGACAAAGTGTTATATTTGTGCTCCAAACACAAGTCCAATCCCTAATGGACGTTGTTTCGGAAACAAGAATAGTAGTTGAGAAATGTCGTCAAGATATGAATGGTTTTGAAACCAGACTATCAGACATTCGCTTCGTTGTTCAAGAGCAATGGCGGAAAAAGGTGGAGATCGTGCTGCTCCATCAGATTCTACAGCCTGAAACATTAGCACTCGGGTAAAATGATCTGTGCTTCTATACATCTGATGGTGCTTTTATCTGGAAGGACTGTAAACTTTATGCCAACAAGCCTTTTGTTGTATGGTTGGATTATGGGCCTTCGGTTGGGCCGGCCCATTTAATCTTTGTGGGCCACTTTTGGGCCGGTCCACGTGTCAACATATCATAGGCCCATATCGACCGTTGGATGAGTGACACTTGTGCCAACGCGGAGCTGACGCGTGGATCCGTCAGCCAATGAGAATTTTACACGTGGAAAATCGGCATTGGTTGTGGCTGTTAACGGGTTATCGGATCCAAAATTCGACCCGATAGCTTAATAGCGTTCCGTTACGGTGGATGCCACGTGTCGGTCACCCTTGACGAAAGCACTTCTGTGACGCATGATTTATCGTCATGGAAGTGGACACTTCCATGATGATAATTTTGGCAATGTCATGGAACACTTCTACGACAGCACGGGTATGACTATCTTGATTCTGTCATAAATTTGTCATGGATGTACATGCATGACAGAAAACACGATCTACTATGACAAACACGTATCATCATGAAAGTGTATTTTTTTGTAGTGAAAGGGGTAAAGGAAAGGACTTACAGCGACTGTTGAAGCAACGGAGGCACGCCGCAGCTCTCTGGTGCAACCAGGTTGATGCAGCAGCCGATGGAGAGGCAGAGGCGAAGCTCGGCGACAGCGGTGGCGCTCGGCTGCAGAGACGTCGCAAGGAGTAAGAAGAAGCGAAGGAGGCGAAGGGGGAAAAGAAAATGGCCCTTGGGCCTATTTATAAGGTGAACCGATAAGCGACAAGTGCGTAAATCGAGGAGCTTAAAATGGATAGTTAATAAGGATGTCGCCTCAAGGGTTGGATATTCATTAATGAAGGGTATCTTTGGTTTCAACGGATAGATGACGTCATGACGGTTTACTATGGATCTAAAGGATGACATCACGGCGCTTTACTAGATTCATGCGAAGGTGCCAGGGCAAGAATCTTTCTAAGTATTGAAGATTGACATGAACACGTTCAAATCAATCTGGGGCCTAATGTTGGGGATATGATTACTGGAGGTAAACCAGCTAGGAATGGCCGGGTTAGCTCCATGAAGATAGAAGCCCATGAAGACGTGAGGATGGTGGCGCTTTATGAAGGCCCAAGGCCCAAAGGCGGGTTAAAGCCTGTAGATGTAAACCGACTCTGTCATGTAACTTGTATTGTAAGTTAGAGGAATAGAGACCGAGCCGGACACGTTTATGATCCGGCCTCGGGACTCTGTAAATCGGCGGGCCTCAACCTATGTATATAAAGGGACGACCCGGCCGCGGTTTAGGGACGACATACAACAACTCGAGAGCTAGGCAAAGCGGATTCACTCCCTGGTCATCAAAACCCTAGCGATACCAATCACAACTAGACGTAGGCTTTTACCTTCATCGAAGGGGCCGAACTAGTATAAAATCACGTGTGTCCCTTGTCCGGTTTAACCCCTTTAAGCTAACCCATAGCGATGGCTCCACGACTAAGTCCTTTCATGAGGACATCTGCCGTGACAAACCCATGACAGTTATAGACCGGAGACGTGTCCAGGTCATGTCTACATAGTTCTTGAACCCGTAGGGTCCACACGCTTAACGTTCAGTGACGAACGGTATTGTGAGTTTATGTGTTTTGATGTACCGAAGGTAGTTTGGGGTCCCGGATATGATCACGGACATGACGAGGAGTCTCGAAATGGTCAAGACATAAAGATTGATATATTGGACGGCTATATTCGGACACCGGAAGTGTCCCGGGTGATTTCGGGGAGAACGAAAGTGCCGGAGGGTTACCGGAACCCCCCCCCCCCGGGGGGGGGGACTAGTGGGCCTAGATGGGCCTTAGTGGAGAGAGAGAGGGGCTGCCAAGGTAGGCCGCGCCCCCCCTCCCCCTTGGGTCCGAATTGGACTAGGAGGGAGGGTGGCGGTCCCCCCCCCTTCCTTCCTCTCTCCCACTCCTTCCTTCCCCCTCCTAGTAGGACTAGGAAAGGAGGAATCCTACTCCTACTAGGAGGAGGATTCCTCCCCTCCTTTGCGCGCCCTAGGGCCGGCCGGCCTCCCCCCTTGCTCCTTTATATACGGGGGCAGGGGGCTGATACGTCTCCAACGTATCTATAATTTTTTATTGTTCCATGCTATTATATTATATGTTTTGGATGTTTAATGGGCTTTACTATGCACTTTTATACTATTTTTGGGACTAACCTATTAACCGAAGGCCCGGTGCAAATTTCTATTTTTTTTTGCCTATTTCAGTGTTTCGCAGAAAAGGAATATCAAACGGAATCCAAACAGAATGAAACCTTCGTGAGGATCTTTTCTGGAACAAACGTGATCCAGGAGACTTGGACTGGACGTCAAGAAAGTAGCGAGTCGGACATGAGGTAGGAGGGCGCGCCCAGGGGGGGCAGGCGCACCTCCCACCCTCGTGGGCCCCTCGCAGCTCCACCGACCTACTTCTTTCACCTATATATACTCATATACCCTGAAAACATCAAGGAGCCCACGAAACCCTATTTCCACCGCAGCAATATTCTGTACCCGTGAGATCCCATCTTGGGGCCTTTTCTGGCGCTCCACCGGAGGGGGAATCGATCATAGAGGGCTTCTACATCAACACCATAGCCTCTCTAATGATGTGTGAGTAGTTTACCACAGACCTTCAGGTCCATAGTTATTAGCTAGATGGCTTCTTCTCTCTCTTTGGATCTCAATACAAAGTTCTCCTCGATTCTCTTGGAGATCTATTCGATGTAAATTTTTTTGCGGTGTGTTTGTCGAGATCCGATGAATTGCGGGTTTATGATCAAGATTATCTATGAAAAATATTTGATTCTTCTTTGAATTCTTTTATGCATGATTTAAATATCTTTGCAAGTCTCTTCGAATTATCAGTTTGGTTTGGCCTACTAGATTGATCTTTCTTGCAATGGGAGAAGTGCTTAGCTTTGGGTTCAATCTTACGGTGTCCTTTCCCAGTGACAGCAGGGGCAGCAAGGCACGTATTTTATTGTTGCCATCGAGGATAAAAAGATGGGGTTTATATCATATTGCTTGAGTTTTGTAACATCCCAAATTTTCAATTTGGAATGTTATACATTAGATCATCACTGCATATCATATTTTATTTGCTTTGGTTTGATCCTAGAAATTCTACGCAACTCAAGGACCCTTCAAGAGAGTTGGGGATTTCGTTATTTTCATATTTGAGTTTTCTCAAATTTTGAAAAATAGGATCATTTGATTTTATTTATTTTATCTTCAATTATTTCTATTATAAAAATATGTGAGAGGGAATAAAAAGACTTTCCCAAAATAAAGAAATATTGAGGATTTAATAATAAAATCAAATAAGATTTTATTTTGGAGTTATTTGCTATTTTATTTGAATTTAGGAAAATGCACGTTTTTCAAAATTGCATTTAGGCCCCAAATAAATGTTCATCATGTTCGGCTTGATTTTAGAAGCCGGGGAAAATTTATTTCGGGATTTTTGGAGTCTGTTTAGTATTTCTTTTATTTGTTTTTCTGTGCGTAATTATTTAAAAAAACGCAAACCGACTTAGAGCCGGTTTTGGCCCGGACTCCTCCGGCCGGGCCTTTATATAGCGCCGACCCTGAGCCCGTTAGCCCAGTCGCCGCACCGGAACCCTAACCCTAGCCAGCCATCGCCGCC